>NC_071260.1:32395672-32513172 GCF_023375685.1 Ictalurus furcatus | reverse complement strand
AGGGTCAGTTTATAATGGGAAGGGTTCGAGTCTCAGTCTCTAATTTTTTTTTTTTCTTCAAATATGTCATAAACAGAGCTGTGGTGTTGTGTCTCCTGTAATAAGAGCAGTACGTGACTACAGCTCAGATGTCACTCACTGCTTTTATCGCAGGAGAAACAGCACCACAGCTGTGTTAAAAACAAAAATTTTAAACGGGCAAGCATTTTAAACACGAGCTTCATCGTCGTCTCTTTACTCAACCGATATCAACGGGGAAATAATACATTCTACTATATTGGACAAATTTCTTTTTATTGATATCTTTTTATTAGTCCATGTAAGCATGTAAGAATGTTTTCCGCTGTTATCTGTACAGTGTTTAAGTGCTCTTCTCTGTTTTGATGATGATATGAGGGTGCAGGAGCATTGCAGGCAATTTGATACTCGCTATTTGGTTAAATTGATTTGTTGTTGTTGTTGTTGTTGTTGACGTTACTGCATGTAGCCATGCAAACATCTGACCAAAGTGAGACGTTCGCTACGTGAGTAAAGCAGTTAACTCTCAAGGTTTTAGCCATCTTTAGCCGGCGTAATTTTTCAGGTAGGTACGGTTGGAAAAATCGCCTAAATAAAAACCCTTCCATGTCGGTTTAGCGAAATATTTTCATGTCCTCTTAAAGTAGAGATAGCAATGTATTTTCCTGCCAGTTTTCCGGAATTCAGCCACAGCGACATCCGATGAGTTTCCCAGACGGCCACGCGTATTATAAAAAGTCATTACAACAGACCAAATTAGCTAGCACCTTTACAGACTCCTCAGATCCAGATGAAAAGGTGAATTGGATTAGTAGTGAGATGAATTGGGAATTGGGCAGTGAGTATGCCTCATGCTTTTCCTCTCCTTATCTCTGCCTTTCAGCTGGGAGTGGGCGGGCGGCCATACTCCTCTATCTGTCTTTGTTCCCCACCGTGCCACCTGCATACTGATGGCACAGTCAGAACGTGACAGACAGCACGCGTGCCCATAAACACACACACACACACACACACACACACACACATTTGTACGCATGCTCAGAACCAATCCCAAGACTGGAGTGTGCCTACAGGCTGTTTACACCCACACTGTTACTCCTCAGTTGATTTAATCTCTGTTTTTAAGGCAGAATGCAGTGAAGACAGGTCAGAAAAAGTCTGTAAAATTTAATACATAAATAAAGGACGTACCAAAAGCGACACCGATGCCGTCACGTTTATGACATTATACCGTATGCTTCTAAATATCATTGACATTATTCTTGATATTTCTCTACATGGAATAGCTGGTATAGAAAGCTGAATGCTTAACGGCTTACCTCGGCCAGGTAGAACTCATCGTAGTCCTTTTTATGGTTCTTGCCCTTGTAATAGTTGCTGGACGCCACAACCACATCCATGGCCACCATACTCAAGATGAACATGTGGAACATAGACGAGCGCATCAGGTGCTGCGAAGACACAGACGGAAAGTCCTGTTTCGGTCATTTGGAACAGAACGGTGGCTCCGTGTACCACTCTGAACACCAGTTCATTTTGCTCCGAGATACTGGGATTAAGTGTGTGTTTTTGTCCTAGTTGTAGTCTTGGCAACACAAATTGCAGGGATTGAAATGCAGGCACTGCGGATGAAAGCTTCCGTGTTGAACGCAGCATTGTAAAATTCACTGCATCGGTTCATCCAAGTGACACAAATCTCATAATTCATTGAAACGTATAATGGCAAAATATTCCTTTGCCCCAAGCACAGAAACATGTTCGGAAAGACGGTCGCTGTACTAAAGATTTAAACACCTGATGCAGACATACAACCTAAAACCCTTCCAAAATATAACAGTGCAAAACACTTGAAATGCACATTGGTCATGACAAGGCAGCCTGAACCATTCCTCACTGATGTCCAAAACAGCCATATTGAGGCAGATCCATCATCCTCTGCTGTTTCATAATAGAGTCTATTAATCACAGGCAGGACAGAGCAGGATTGAGTGGACACTGCCAGTGGCCTCTCAGTCCTCCCAGACTGCCTCAGTCTGCAGCCCATGACAGTGATAAGAAGTCTGTTGTGTGTGTGTGTGTGTGTGTGTGTGTGTGTGTGTGTGTGTGTGTGTGTGTGCATGTGTTTGTGTATGGTGCCCTGCAATGGACTGGTGTAGGGCTGGGCGATATGACAAAAACAATCATATCACGATACTTGAGGACATTTCTACGATACGTGATGCGTGTCACAGTATATCATTTAGCTCGCAGAACCGTCTGCAACACAGTAGTACAATAAACAAACAAACAAAAAAAACATTAAACTGAGTTTGACGATACCTTTCTTTAATGTCTACAAAGACAAAGACGATTAAGTTTCATCAAATCAACGACATCCGTTCAGTACTATTTATTTTCGTAATGATTAAAAAAACGTAAAATAAATAAATAAATAAATAAATAAATAAAAATACATCACCGTACCAACGATATCTCAGAAAAATTATATCACGTACTCATTTATCACAATAATCGGTATTATATCAATATATCGCCCAGCCGTAGACTGGCGTCCCACGAACGCGCCCAGTCCGGGATAGGCTCCGGATTCACAATGACCCTGACCAAAATACAGCAGTTACCGAAGACGGACAGACGGACAGACAGACAGACAGACAGACATTTCTCACTTCACTTATACATACTTTCTACTTCGGTTTTCGACTTCTAGACTATCTAACTTGAACCCGTTTTCTAATACAGGATACTAGCGTCCATAAGAATTGTAGCTTTACGTGTGAGCACCGAACAAGGATCACAATTTTGCATTAATGAATAGGTTTCAACACCAAACAACAGCACTAATTTAGATGTAGTAAGCTGAGCGACTGGAAAATAGTCTCTCCGACCATTCCACTGAGACGTAAAGCCAAGCTGAGGTGAAAGTGCGACCACGCACTGTGATTTCTCTAGAAAACAGCAGGATGCTAAATTTTCCACAAACTACACCACAGGGTGTGAAAAGCAATCCTGACCCATTCATTACCGAGATAGACAGAGTACACGGACTCACAGAGAGACACAGAACCGATAATATTCATGAGCGAAGCATACATTTTTGAGTGTTATCAGGTGAACTATAGAGTATAGCTTTGTTTTTGCACTCGAGTGGAGCTTGAACGTGTTTATAAAGCAGAGTAGAGCACAGTGTGCTGTTGAAAAATACGGATAAACTGCGACACTTGTACATGGCGGTCCAAATGCAGCCCCACAGACTGTAAGTGGGTGGATAAATTGACAGGAACGAGAGGGAGGATCTAAAAAAAAAAAAAAAAAAAAATGCAAAGAGCGGAAGAGAGAAATTGGAACAAACACAGCGACTCGACTTGACTAAGACTCTGTGAGGAATAAAAACAGACACATATGCAGTATATTATGGGGAGCTTATTTCTCAATCTTATATAATGTAGACTGAAGAAATACAAGAAAAAAAAAAATACACGGTGGGAAAAAAAACAACAACAGCCAGGAAGTGGAGAGGATTCCTGATTGTTCTGATTCAGTCAACATACAGAGCTTCATTTTGCAGTGGGTGTAAAATCAGTGTAGCACAGCTCTCCGAGTCTCAGCCTTTAGGCAGTCAATAATTGGATTACTCAAAATGGGGTCACTACGTACAGTCATGTGAGAAAATAAGTACACCCCGTGAAAACTGTTGGCTTTCTGACATGTTTGGACAAGCGAACTTTTGATCATCTTTGAAACTGTGTTTATTAATAACATTGATATACTTGAACATTACCGGGGAAAAAAATAGCTTTTTCAATCATTTATTCAACAGAAATATGAATAGATGCAACACTCTTCTGTTGAAAAAGTAAGTACACCCTTGGCGTCAGAAGCTAGTATTGCTCCCTTCAGCAGAAATAACGTCTTGTAGGTGTTTTGCATACCTGTCCATCAGTCTCTGACGTCGGCTTGCTGGAATCCTGACCGCTCTTCCATGTAATATTCTTTCAGTTGTAAGATGTTTGAGGGTTTTCTTGCACGTTCTGCGCGTTTCACGTCCCCTCATAACATTTCGATGGGATTCAAATCCGGGCTTCATCTAGCCCGTTCCATAACCCTCCATTTCTTCTTTCTGAGCCGTTCCTTGGTGGATTTGCTCGTGTGCTTAAGATCATTATCCTGTTGAAAGGTCAGATGGCCTCACAGATGGACAAATGGCCTCAGATTATCTTCAAGAGCTCTTTGATGTGATGCAGAATTCATAGTTGAATCAATGAATGAAAGCTGTCCAGTCCCTGAGGCAGCGAAGTAACCCCAAACCATAACATTTCCACCACCGTGCTTCACAGTTGGTATGAGGTGCTTCTCCTGAAAAGCTGTCTTTGGTCTGCCTCAAACATGTCTGCTGTTACTGTGTCCAAACTACTCTATCTTTGATTTGTCTCTCCAGAGCACATTATTCCAAAAGCCCTGGTCTTTGCCTGTATGCTCACTGGCAAACTTCAAACTTGCAGAGGCTTTTTTCCTGGCACGCCTCTCATGCAGGTCAAATTCGTGCACTCTCTTTCTGATTGTAGAAGCATGCACTTTCACACCAACACCTGCAAGACTTACTCGCAGATCCTGTGATGAAATTTTGGGGTTCTTGAGATTTCTTTTTGCATCAGACGGTCTGATCTTGGGCTGAATTTGCTGGGGCGGTCAGTCCTGGACGAATTGGCAGTCGTGTGAAATCTGCGCCATTTGTAGATGATTTTACGTACAGTGGAACGATGTATTTCAAATAATTTGGACATCTTTTTAAATCCCTCGCCAGACTCTTAGGCATCCACAGTCTTTATTCTGAAGGTCTTACAGAACTCTTTAGATCTTGGCATGATGACATCACACGCCTCAATAACAAAGGGAACACCAGACACTAGATATGAGAGGGGAATAAATAAGACCGGTTCCACCTGCACTCTCTAATCAGGTTCTAATCACTGGCACCCGATCTTCAACACCTGATTCTAATTTAATAGATTTGAAGGTATGATAAACGTAGGGGTGTACTTACTTTTTCCATGTGACTGATCTGTTTGTTAATTTAAATTGTGAAAATGACTACAAAATGTTTTACTTTTATGTATCATTTGATAGAGTGTATCACCTTTATTAATAGACACTGTTTCAAAAAGGATCAAATGTTTGCTTGTCCATATGTAAAAATGAAAAAAAGCAACAATTTTTGTCTGGGTGACAATGAATCCTGCAATTATAAATAAATCCCTTCTATAACTGTGCTTCTACAGTCATGCTTGAAAGTTTGTGAACCCTTTAGAGTTTTCTACATTTCTGCATACATATCAATAAAACACCCGTTGTTCTACCAAAGAACGGTTAAAGAAGTATAAAGTGAATGTTTTGGAACGTCCGAGTCAACGTCCTGACCTTAATCCAGTAGAAATGTTGCGGAAGGACCTGAAGCAAGCAGTTCATGTGAGGAAACACACCAACATCCCAGAGTTGAAGCTGTTCTGTACTGAGGAACGGGATAAAACTCCTCCGAGCCGATCTGCAGGACTGATCAACAGTTACCCCAAACGTTTATCTGCAGTTATCACTGCACAAGGAGCTCACACCACATACTGAAAGCAAACGTTCACATACTTTTACCCCTCACAGATATGCAACACTGGCTCATTTTCCTCAATAAATAAATGACCAAGTATAATATTATTGTCTCATTTGTTTAACTGGATTCTCTTTATCTACTTTTAGGACATTTTATGATGTTTTAGGTCATATTTATGCAGAATTAGACCATTTTAAAGGGTTCGCAAACTTTCAAGCACCACCGTACATGGTCAAAAGGTGCAAATGTGTAAATAGGAAATTCATTATAGTTTCACATGTTCAACTAATCCACTGTTCACTGATGGGGACTTGCGTGCAAGACTGCCGTCCTGAAGCTACAGTATCACAGCATTATCTAAATCGGATGAAAAGTACAGATATACACTGTTCAATAAATTATTTCCTGCACTGTATATCTGTTGGGATCAAACAAGCTGGGCATGGCTGTCCTTTTTCTGTGCTGTGAAACGATAATCCTGTTCATCTTACAGTGCATGTGCCGTTAGTAACACAGGGTATCGTGATGTTGCTGCACAGTAATTAGGCAAGTAATTAAGCAATAAGCATTCTGTATGTACAAGGCAGAAGACATGGAAAGATGTAAAAGAAAACAATCATGCCAGCTGCTGGAACTGGTTGAAATTTCATTAACATTAAGAGATAGAAGAGACACTTTCCCCCATGGGCAAAACAGACAGACTGGGCCACATGTGGAGCTCCAGAGCCGCAGGACTTACACACACACACACACACACACACACACACACACTCACTCACTAATCTGGCCTATGAGACTTAATGGCGTTTAAGCAGCTGTTCTCTCACTCTTGTGTATGTTAAATAAGATGTAATGGCTTTTGTAATTGCTAATTTATCTTCACATAGCCTCACTGCTTCTCAGACTTAAAAACGACTTGATTTTAAGGCTCATATAAACCTTTTTTGTTGTTGTATACTACAGTACCACAACTTAAAGGATCCGACTCGTGTATTGATCAGTAATGCCCACTCCAGGTTCGTTACATGATCCACACGATCCATTGATGTAGTCCCATCAGTGTTTACTTCTTCAAAACACGACGTGTTTGTAAATCCACTCATCCGTTTAGATTGTATCCATTAGATGTATATGATTTCAACATTACACTAAAATAGGCCCTCTTAGAAACATTCACATAGGTAATAAGCATGGCCGTCCTGTCCCCGTTCCATTGTCTGGTCTGGCTTGTCTTTCTGCTTGTCATTCCTCCTGGAGCCCACTCTCTGACTAAGACGGGATGTGACAAAGCAGTTTGACATTTTCAGCTCCCAGACACTCAGCCTCCCGGAGGGGGTGGGGTGGGGGGGACGGGACGGGACGGGGACGGGGACGGGGTGGTTTGACTGAAGATGTAGGACAGACTCCATTTTCTCGGGGTCCGAGTTCACATGGATGTCACAATAATAACATGGTCTGGAGGTTGAAAAGCTGCTGTTGTGGCTCCTGTGTGCTGTAGGCTTCGGTTGTCTACGGCGGTTTGCGAGATTGTCGCTCTCACATTTTATTCTACTGACTAGAGCTGCCGAACACTTAGAACTGCAAGTGCAACCTAGGTGCTCTGGCCTACTTTCTCTGATTTTGCTGGTGGCATATGAATGCATTAAGAGGATGTCAGAATAAATTGAATAGCTTCTACACTGAGGCTGATGGTTTCTTTTCCCAGTTTGTATTCTATCAGCGGCATGTTATCCAAGCCTCTATTGTATGTCTATGGAACTTCATGTGCTCTTTGTGTCTTAACTTTATCTCCTTGTGCTACCTACGGGTTTATTCTTTGTCAGTTCCAAAGAGAGTAAATATAATATACTGCTTAATATCTCTGCAAAGCGCTTAATCAAGACTGAGTTCATTTAAAGCATTTTGAAGGACCTCAAGGTTCGGAGATGACAACTATTCAGGGGTCTATAAATCACCAGCCTAGGAGTGTGTGACAAGCTGATTTCATGACGGGCTATTGGTTTTTTATTCGTAATTTCCCAGTGGACAGTTAGGTTCAACAGACTCTACTTCCTACTGACTTTTGCCATTTTGGTTCTCTGTACCAATGCTTGATGCTGTAATAGCACATGCTACACAACACTACACACGTCATCTGAGGTGTGATCTGGCTGTCAGTAGAACTGTTTTTTTATTTTTTTTTATTAGCAGGGGTGGTACGGTGGCTTAGCGGTTAGCATGTTTGCCTTGGGGGCTGGACTCTCGCATCCGCCCTGTGTGCCTGGAGCTTGCATATTCTCCCCATGCTTCGGTTTCCCCAGTGAAAAGACTTGTATAGGCTGATTGGCATTTCCAAATTGTCTGTAGTATGTTCCCTGAGATGAGTCGGCACCGCGTCCAGGGTGTCCCCCGCCTTGTGCCCCACGTCCCCTGGGATAGGCTCCAGGTTCCCCGCGACCCTGTGTTGGACAAGCGATGCAGTACAATATAATATATAATATGAGATAAAATGCAGTACGAAGTACATATAACTCTCCTGCAAGCACAACATGTAGTCACCTCGAGAGAAAATAAAGAAGCTAGCCCGACTCAAATAATAATTTCACTTGTGAATCGAGAAGAGAACTGCAGCCCAAATGTTCACCAGGGTCTTTTTGTCCGAAGTCGACACTGCACTATTTTATCAGGCGATAATTAGGGTCTATAACTCATTCATGTGTCTTAGTCTATATTATAATGCACTTAACTAGCCAACTAGCTCACCAAACATTACGTTAGCTACCATTTTTTAGTCTAATCAGTTAGATTTCTAATCAACACATAGGACTTGCCAGCACACTGGAGCTTCCAGCTGCTCGTTGGGTTATCTGATGTGTTTATTATTTGCCCAACTCTGACTACACTGAACATTTAAACATTTGCAGAGCTTTTTTTGTCTACTCTTGAGAATATGTGTTAAGCATCCAGTGTGAACGAGATCTACAGTAGAATGAAGGTGCTGTCACCGTGTGACAAAACTGGCAGTAAGTACGTGGGTAAATTGGCAGTAAGAGATGGCCAATTAGTTTACACCAATTCTCAGGCCACTCGGATCTCTACTCTGTCAATAAAACAGATCATTGGCTCGGTCTCCATTTATATAAGGGATGTACCAATACAACTGTAAGTCAATACTCGCCTTAATCATCGGGGTTACATGCTTTCCAATCCGATCATACACATTTCTGTAGCTTAATAACAGACGCCTGCAGAGAGCCAACTCAATTACAGAAAAGATGCAGAATCGGATCAATATCAGACCAGGTCGATACCTTGATCTAACATCATTATAATGTCCCTAAAATGGGATTCATACAGAAGTCCAGAAAGGCCATGCATTTTTTTATTTTTTTCTTGTGAGAGACATAAAGATAATATGTAACTGAAAAAGTTTTCTTCTCAAGATCACGATGCATGATTAGGTATCCATTTTTACTTTAATCAGTAATCAGGGATTGGCACAAACAGCTAGAATAGCAGTAGAGTGACCGCCTTACAGTTCCACGGCTCCGAGTTCGATCTCAAGCTTGAGTTTGATTATATTTTTCCGAAATTTCCCCATCTGGATCGATGCAGTACGTCTGTGTATCGATTTATCAGCTGTATGATTGTTAGCGCTAGGCGATTTCCGAATTAGTGTGCGTCATTTGAAAATGTGACTCATGGCCACTATAGTGATCCTGAACAGGTGGTCAGTTAATAATGATAATGCATAATGTTTGGGAGATGCCGTCCGAACGGTTTGCGACTCATAAGACAAATGTGGATCAAAATCTTTGGAAATAGGACGTAATTACTGCAAAATCGAGATTGTGCCAAGATATGACAGTGTGCCAAAGGCCACAGTGATGTGATGCTAGTATGGTACTGCGACACGATATCAGAAAATAACTTTTGTTGTCATGAACAACGAGAAAAATAAGTCGGAATCTCGAGAAAATAACTTTTGTCATCTTGAGACCACAAAAAAAAAGAAAGAAATGGAAACATTTCTGGACTTCTGTAGACTGATAACACTGGAATTAAAAGAGAAAGAAAAAGAAAAGAAAAGTATATTTATATATATTTATACATCCGTCCATTTTCCGTAGGAATTATCCTACACAGGGTCACGGGGGATAAAGGTTCCTGTCCCAAGGAACTTGGGGCACAAGCCTGGGGACAGCTTGGATGGGGTACCAACCCGTTGCAGGGCACAATCACACACATTTACACACTACAGACAATTTGGAAATGCCGATCAGCCTAAAACGTGTGTCTTTGGAAACCGAAGTACCCGGAGGAAACCCCCGAAGCACAGGGAGACACACAAGGCGGAGTCAAGATTCGAACCCTGGATGTATGAAGCAAACGCGCTAACCACTAAGCCACCATGCCCCCTATATAGCCACAACAAATTCTCTATACAACCATATTATATAGTTAGACAAAGCTTAAGCTGGAACAGAATGATGAGGATTGTGAGGAACACACTGTACACGTTTACATTCAAACGATGCTTAGAAACCCCACAGTAAGAACACACATTCGAGGATAACTGCTGTTGCTACGGCTAAGACGTTCTGTTCAGGCAAACAGAGCATCAAATGAAAGTCATCAGGAAGTCATAAAGCCAAGTCATCAGAAAATCTGTTGAAAAAAGCGTGCTTACGTAACTGTATAAAGCAGGTGGCCAGTGAAGAAAAAAAAAGCATAAAGAATTTTTAAAGATGAACTTCGGTTTGTTTCGGGGGGATTATAGCTACTCGCCCATCCGTCTTTTATTTTTATTTAAAGCCGCTCATTAACACGACAGAACTCTAAAGCCATTTTCGCATGCGGTTTTTGCTTAAATGACCCCACAGCTCGAATTATTCTTCGATATTTTGTTTATCAGCTTTCTAAACTCATTTCCTGCCACATGCGGATGAGATGAAAACGAAGCACTCAAACCACAGGTATTTTTAGTAAAACAAAGGGCACATGTATTTCTGTCGTAACTGTTTAATTATGTTAGATGGTTTAATTAAGCGCTCGGGCTACAAATATCCTGTGGGAGGCTCGCAGGGTTCAAATCCCTCTGCCTATCAGCGCCATTATTAGAGCATGGTGATTCATGCTCGGGCTCAGATCGGCGGATTAATTAATGCCGAGTGTTCTCTGGAATTCCCATTTGCCCCCCTGACTGTCTCAGCTAGGTGACGGACGTGGGCTGAGCCTGGACAGGAGCTCATGTGGATGAAAAGGGATTCGTGACGTTTGCTGTTAGTGTGCACCAATGGGGAAGAAGGAACGGGGGTTGAGAGGTTGAAGGATAATAACTAAATGAAAGTGTTCCTAGCTAATGAATAGCTAAAATTAGCAGAAAAGTGCTGTCTAGTAATAGTCTCGGTACAACGACAGGGCACTGCTAACACCATTGGGAAAAATACTTCAAAATACTGCAACTGGGAAACATAATGAATTGATATATAGTACTTGTATACCTGTATTTAATACAGAAAGGTGAGAACACCTCAGGTCAGCTGGTAATAGCGTTCTTCTTGCTGATGTTTCAAAAACACACTGGTGGACTGCAGTAAATGATGAGGAGTCAGTCATCATTGGACACTGGTGAGGACGAAGCTTGACCAGGACGCATCATCAAAACAATGCACTTGGGTCATTCCATCTCAAGTGGTCCAATACAGATTGCTTGATTTTTTTAATTTTACTAAAAAAAAATTTGAGTGTTTATCTCTATTTACTGGCACTGAAAAAGCACCAGTTTGTTTTTTTTTACTTAGTTTAACCACAACAGCCATCTTTGTGTCATGGCATACAACAAATATTGGTTATACAGCTGTTTATGAAAACCTCAATATCTCGACTCAGGAGGGTCCTACTATAGTTCCTGAGAACAAAAACTGATCTCTAGAGCACATTACAGGTACATGGACATATATATATATATATATAAAACATTTTGCACATTCTTCTTCCTTAGACTTAGAAGTTAAGTCCAAATTAGTGCTCCAGATTGCTCACAGTTCTACTTTTCGGGTCAATTTATAATGGGAAGGATTCAAGTCTCAGTCTTGATTTTTAGGGCGTACCTGGGTACGTGTAGTGTTATAGTATAGGGTTTGAGACGTCTGTTAATTTTTTATAAGGGCGAGAATATGCGATATTTTAAAACCCCCCTCACTTTCAGGTTAAGTATCTCTGGTGGGGGACCAGATACAAACCTGAAATTTTCATAGAAATAAGACCT
This sequence comes from Ictalurus furcatus, assembly GCF_023375685.1. Classification (NCBI taxonomy): domain Eukaryota; kingdom Metazoa; phylum Chordata; class Actinopteri; order Siluriformes; family Ictaluridae; genus Ictalurus; species Ictalurus furcatus. The sequence continues at coordinate 32,501,302 of NC_071260.1, read as the reverse complement.
ATAATTTGCAGAGTATAGCTCCAACCTCCAAACTTCAAACCTACCTGTAATTATCTAGTAATCCTGAAGTCCTTGGTTAGCTTGTTCCGGTGCGTTTGATTAGGGTTGGAGGTAACCCCTGCAGGGAAATGGAACTTGAGGGCCAGATTTGAAGAATCCTAACATATCATGTTGGTACAGGAGTACAGTTGGTATTTAAAAAAAAAAAAGAAAAAACAACGGTGGGTTTGCCAATACATTGTGGAAATCACTCAAAAAAAATCAGAACTTTATAATTACTGGACCACTTGAGATGGATTGACCCACTTGCTTTTTTATTGGCTTGGTGGTTCGCCACAGAACTGAACTAGCCAGCGAACCTAGACTGGCTGGACTGTGAACACTAAGAAACACAAACGGACTCGCGGTTATAACACACGTCGGCACATCTCTTCAACAGAAAACATTTACGCTAATAAAATCATGGCATTAAACATAACCTTACTGAGGCAGCTCACGAGTTTGCACCTTAGTGCTCGCTTTACAATGGCATAGTGGCACTACAATACTTTCTCTTTAGTTTACAAAGTATTATTATACCACGGATGTTAGATGTTACTGCCATTTTTTTTTGGCAAAGCAGTTTTGCCTGCACCCAGTTGGCCAGGTAGCATAATAAAAAAAATAATAAAAAAACAGTTTAAAATGAATATTAAATTATTCAGTAACAACAAGCGTGTTTTTGCGGCAACGATTCAGTCGACACGTCGCTATTTCTCCATCCTCTCACTGACACGCTGTTGCTCTGTTCACAAACAGAAGGTGCTAAGATTTGATAAGTCTTTGGCGCATGGAAAGAATTTTTAACCAAGGAGTGGCTCTGATACAAGTGACTGCTCTACAATCCTGCGAAACCTCTAGTGTCAGTTCACATGATGCCGCCACAGAAAAATACACAACTCGATAGCATTTTAATGTTAATAACACAACATGTTTCTATGACTTGCATTTTTATATATATATATATATATATATATATAGATAGATAGATAGATAGATAGATAGATAGGAAAAACATCTACCAAAAACCAGGAACAATTAACAACAATTGTATTAACAATTCCCAAATACTTTTTAATTAGGACTGGGGTGATGGACATTTGGATTTATGGCCTGGTAGAAAGATGTTAAAGAAAAAACTCTTGCTCGTGTCTTTGATAATACGTTTAGTTAAACATAGTCTAGTAGTGCTAATACGGCAAACGTCTCCACTGTGTTTTATTACCAGAAGCTCAAAAAAAGCATATTGAATCACTTAAGCTCTACCGGATAACTGTAGTACAAACACATCTAAAATTCTAACACTTTCTCCATTAAGCTTTTATGATTTCCACAATATCCACATGACAACTTTTGAACAGTGTGGACTTTCAGCAAACTCAGTAAAAAAAAGTTCAAAACCCTAGATGACTAGAGCGGTCTTTAGCACCAACTTTTCTAGAAACACCTTAGAATTTTTTTTTTCTAATATTATAATGCAAGGCGATGCATCTGTGTGGCCTGTGGAGAGGAGAACAAGGAGACCTCATTAACATTAACAGTTTAATGAAACATGACCAAGTGCTGCAGAAGAATTCAGCTCTGAATGAGGATATCTCACAGCTGAAGTTCAATCTCTCGATCCACACAAGTGGAACAGAACGGAGCAAATTTTCTTCAAACTCACTGCATATTAATGAAAAGTAGCATATTAAATGTTACTTTTGTGAGTTAATAAAGACCGTCAGTACAGCCTATTGCACTGGCTAGCCTATTGCTAGTACTTAAGAGCAGCAACAAACAAATGCTAATCTTCATAAAGTCCTCATTCATAACTCCATGTATTGTGCATTCTGAATACTAATTGCCGCATGTGATTTAAAAAAAAAAAAAGTTGCTTTATTATAGATATAGGCCAAAGTTCCGATGATTTCTAGATGCGGCACAAGCATGCTCATTGCCCCCATTTACAGTCCTCTCCAAAACTACTGGGAAGGCAAGGATAATTCATTTGTTTTAGTTGTAGACTGAAGACATTTGGGTTTGAGGCCCTGAAGCAGCAAATCATCCCCACACCATCACACCTCCTCCACCATGCTTGACCTTAGATATGATGTTCTTTTTGTGGAATTTGGTGTTTGGTTTACGCCAGATGTAACGGGACTCCTGTTTTCCAAACAGTTCCTCCTTCCACTCATCAATCCACAGAACGTTCTAGCAAAAAAGACTCCCAGTGTCTTTCTGAGAACGTAGGTGCGTTGATGTTGTCCTTGGCTCTTTTGTGACTTCCTGGATGAGTCGTTGCTGTGCTCTTGGAGGAATTTGGAAGGTCGGACACTTCTGGAAGGTTTACTACTGTGCCGAGTTTTTACGTTTGTCTCTCAGTGTGGTTCTTTGGAGTCCCAGAGCCTTTGAAATAGCTTTGTAACCCTTCCCGGACTGATGTATTTCAATCACCTTCCTCCTCATCATTTCTGTAATGAGTGTGTTAATGGGTAAGATTAAAACCTTTTAACCAACTTCATGCTGTTTAAAAAGTTCTATTTAAGCATTGATTTGCTCGAACAGGGTTTGCAGTAATCAGGCCTGGTTGTGTCTAGTCCAGCTGAACCCCATTATGAATGAAGTTTCATAGATTTTTGGAATTAGTAACTACGGGGGCAAATACATTTTCACACAGGCCCAATTTGTACTGGATAATGCTTTTGCTTCAATAAATAACATTATTACTTAAAAAAAAAACGTATTTTTTTGTTTACTCGGGTTGCCTTTGTTTTATCTTATAATGTGTTTTCATTTCTGAAACAATTTAGCATGAGATATACACAAAAATCAGAAGAAGAAATACAGAAGAAATAGTTTTTCACAGCATTGTATGAGAAGAGAGTTTAGAATCTCAGCTTTTAAATCCTGTTATGTACGGTGCCGTCCATTAATATTGGCACCCTTGGTAAATATGAGCAAAGAAGGCTGTGAAAATTGTCATTATTGTTTAGCCCTTTGATCTTTTGTTCAAAACGTTCACAAAAATTATTCTCTGCTCTCATGGATATAAAACAATTGCAAACACAACACAGGTTCATCCAAAAAAAAAAGGTTTGTTAAATATGGGTGTGTAACAATTATTGGCACCCTTTTAGTCAATACTACCTCCCTTTGCCAAGATACCAGCTCTGAGTCTTCTCCTGTAACGCCTGATGAGGTTGGAGAACACATGGCGAGGGATCTGAGAGCGTTCCTCCGTACAGAATCTCTCCAGATTATGAATTGTTTTTAATAAAAGATAAAAAATTTAAACAATAAATAACTTTTTCAGAGCGTTCTTTGCTCATATTCACCAAGGATGTCAGTATTAGTAGAGGGCACTGTATATGTAGATGTGTTAAACAATGTAGAACATAGCACATTTTCTATCAGACCACCCGATTTGTAGTCGGGCAAAAATATTGTAACATGGGACTTACAGGTGTTCAAAGACGACTTGGAGAGCATAAATATAGAGGCCATACAACAAGATGCAAAACCACTCATCGGTAGTAAGAATCAGAACGCTAGAAATTGCAAATAAATACAGAGATTAGCCACAAAAGTTCTGGAACCAAGACTAACCTCTACCAGAGTGATAGAAAAGCCAATGTGTGGACAAAGAAAGGATCTACTCATGATCCACAAACTACAAGCTCATCTGTGGAACATGGTGGAGGTAGTGTCATGGCTTGGGCTTGCAAGGCTGCTTCTGGAATAGACTCCCTAATCTTTATTGATGATGGAACTCATGACGGTAGCAGCAGAGTTAATTCAGAAGTTTACTGGAAGATTTTGTCTGCCGATTTACGGAGAAATGCATCCAAAATTAATCGTGCGATGTCAGAAAGTCACAGGCTTGAAGCAGTTATTGCAAGCAAGAGATATGCAACCAAATATTAAGTGTTATTTAATGAACTTCAAGACTTATCTGTTCCGATACTTTTGCTCGCCTAGAAATTGGGTGGTCTGATACAAAAGGTTTGATGTTTTATATCGTTTAACACATCCAGATGTAAATGCCAGGAAATAAAAGCTTAAATCTTAAACTTTCATCTCATAGACATCTTTTGATCTCAAACCCAAATGTATTGGTCTTGCTGTTCCGTTATATTTACGTTCGGCAGACGCCCTCATCCAGAGCGACTTACGTGTATATATCTGCAGCTGAAGGTTAAGGGCCTTGCTCAAGGGCCCAACAGTGGCAGCTTGGCAGTGCTGGGGTTTGAACTCACAACCTGACAATCAGTAGCGCAACGTCTTAACCACTGAGCTTCCACTGCCATTCCGACAGTTTTGGAGGGGACTGTAGCTTCCATAGAGTCATCATTGTAATCAATGGTCAAAAATGGAAACAAGAAAAGAGGCCCAGTGAGACAGGAATCATGCTGCCCCATACTCGCACTCGATGAAGGTTTTCAGTAGAGGAGGAGGAGCGGACAGGACAGTGAATACAAAGATTCACAGTGTTGCATTCTTTGCATCAAATTGACATAGATTAATATTCTCAGTGGCTGCAAAGGTCTTGTTTCATAGCAAATACTCCAAATGATATCTAATAAATATCCACAAACTACAGCAGAAAGGGTGTCTATGACCTACAGGATCATTTCTACTGTAAGATGCTGTATGTTGTAAAGATTGGGAGAGGGATACAGGGATTATGGAGTCGATAATGTCCGTCCATCACAAACGTATGTGCACCGGTGATTTTGTTTCCTATTCAAAGGCTGAGAAAAATAAGAAAAACGTCTCTTGCTTTTCCAGTTTCTTCGACTTCTTGCTCTAGTTTCAGGGTTTCCGTGTGGTTTCGAGATAGTTTTGACAGCTGTGAAGTGTGTGAAGTACTCAAACCTTCAGTTTCTGCGAGATGGATTGCAGCACACATGAACTTTTCACATGTGAAACTAGTAGACAGGTAAAGGGCCACTACACAAGCTTTGGGGTATGGAAAGCACACTAATTTATCGATCATAGCTAAACAAAGTGCCATTTTAAACCAGCTGCCGGACTGTACGCCGGATGGCTGCGTGTTGTCGACTCGCAAACGTCTATTACAGAGTTACTCTAAAAATTCACCGGCCTATTGGGACTTTGTGAGCCCGCGATAAGCAAATAAGTATTTTCTTTACTTCTTGTTCTTAGTATCATGGATTGGTTGGTGCAACAACAGAGTTCCATGTAAATGAGTTGACACCAGACCAGGTGGTGTTTCTGCATAAAAAAATCAAAAAATCTGAGAATCTAGGAAGTGAGAGTATGCTAAAGACCTCCATTCAGTGAGAGAGAGAAAAATCACTCACATACCAGCACAGAGACTGTCTCAAATGCTTGTTCATCATTCCACTCGTAAAGATAACACAACCGTTCTGTGCCTATAGTTGCACATCACCAATACATAGTATGCATATTAAAGAATTAAGGTGTCCAACAATTCGGGTGAATGACTATAAAAGCTCTACTTATATATAAATATAAAACCCAATAAGACATTAGCGCATCGATTGAACATCTAGGTTTCTATGAGGAACGTAGTAAGAAAAAAGAATCTTCGTTCTAATACGGTGTCAACAAATCTGAACAAATTTCAGTAGCGTAGCGTGCGCGGACACGGTGTCAGAATAAAAGCTCTGATGTGAGTCGAATGATGTGGAAAGATTTCGACTTTTGACAGCGACATCATTTCACATGAGAGGAAACGAGCTAAAGCGATTGTTTCCTCGCGTTCTCTTGTTTCTTTTCGCCCAGACACCGGACATCGTAGTGTTCATCCGTCTGCGGCGTCTGACCTGACTATTCAGGCACAGTTCACAGACCGTTGGGTTGTGCTGAAAGCCAGTGTGATTGAACTACACCTTCAGACACTTGAGCAGCCCTCTTTCTCTATCTTTCTCTCTCTCACTCCCTTTGCTCTACTGCTCTCTGGGTGGACGCACAATAGCTTGTCTTGTACTAATGGGATCTCTTCAAAGTCGTCAGGATCCAGAAATGTCACTGAATGTCATTCTTCACCATCAGAGAGTCTGCTACTATTTTTTTTTTTTTTTAAAAACCCTACCTTCTTGACTGTGTCCAGTGATTATACTGAGGATCACCACAGCTTTATTCATTATGGGCTCCGAGCATAATTCTTAAAGCCATCTGATATTGTATACGAATGGCTTTATTCATCAATTATGTCAGAATGACGGCTGTACTAATCGTCCATCGTGACCGATCACCCATGGCTATTTTTCCGTGAGTGACTCAACCATGAAGGCAAATCTCCTGGCCAGATCTGGCCTATATATTACATTGCCATCAGTCACGGAACAGCCGAAACCATTAAAAAAGCTTTATGCGCTCTACTCATATACCCACTCTCACAAATGCCATTCAGATCGTATTCATTAGAACAGTACTATAATGGTTTAAAGACAAACATATTGCCACTGACACGTCAGACTGAGTCACGATCTATTAAATGTGCTGTTGGATCAAATGTAAAACGATGGCAAAGCTTACTTTTGAGGGGGGAAAAAAAAAACTCTTGAAAATGCATTGTGTGTGCATAACATATAGCCAATAATAATAATAATAATCACTGAGAAAGGAAAAGAAAAAAAACCCACTGAAGTCTTCAACCCAATTCTACATCCTTTCATACTCCATCAAATGTTTCCAGCTAAATCTAAATGCACTCATTGCGTCGGAGTGGCTTGCAGCTAAGATCATACACTCCCACAGTGTGGCGTGGCATTAGATCTGTCAGTGCGGCTATGCTGAGGGTGTGCTGACGTTCAGGGGTGTCAGTGCCATCAACTTGCATGTCTGGTACCTGGAGGCAGGCGGGAGCAAGGCCATGTGGTTTATTAACATCCACCGCCACAAGCTGCCATCCTCCAGACGCGTCCTCGTGAAACATCTGCCATTAAAAAAAAAAAAAAGAGAGAGAGAGAGAGAGTTAGACAGATGGAGAGAAACAGTTATGGCGCCTCAGACAACTGGTATTTATGATGCAGTTTAGAAGAAAAACTGGAACTGAAACGATTTAAGAGATAAATAAAAAGTTGAGATCAATTAATCCTGATTTAGTTTCACAACTAACAACATCGAGGACGTTTTATTATAGCGAGTGTCAGAGACACAAGACGTAACTGTGCATTGGTTCTTTAGGTTCAGTTACTGAGTAAGATTCCAATCGCGTAAGCACTTTAAACATCCCGGTAGTTTGCCTTGTCTATATTTTAATATGGAATGAAAGTATACAGCACGTAAACTTTACCCACCACTACGTGGACTGTATATAAAATATGCATTGATATAATTAGGATGTTTTATATCTATGAAAATGTTGACGGTATATCGTATCAGGGTTGTAAATGATCTGTATCTGTACAGTCTAAACTAGAAGGTTTTTTCTTTCTTTTTTAAAAAAAATATATATATATACTGTATATCCATGCATCCATCCATTTTCTTTACCACTTATCCTATACAGGGTCACAGAGAGGCGGGAGCCTATCCCGGCGGACTCCAGGCACAAGGCGTGGTGTCAAGAGATCGTAGGGCACATATTCACACACTACGGACAATGTGGAAATGCCAATCAGCCGACAACACACGTCTTTGGCAGCACCGTCAGACAGTGCCTCAACCTCAGCTACATCACTCCATGATGCTCAGAACTGATCTCAACTAGGACTTGTGCGATTATTATTTTTTGTTCAAACAAATTTCGCTGGTTCTATTTCCCAAAAATAGAAGCAAAGGAGTGCACGCATGTAAACTATCACACGGAGCCACACATTCGTCCCACAAGCTTCATATCCGGGGATGTGAAACGGGCAGTACACGCAAGAAAAAACTCAAACATCTTTGATTCAACGAAAAGAATATTGCACGGAAGAGACTGATGGACAGGTCTCGGAAAATCACGGAAAATGACACGGAAAATCGCATCTATTGATAATTCTGTTGAATAAGTGATTGAAAAAGCTAGTCTTCCTTCTGGTTTTGTTCAGATATATCAACTTTATTAATAGACACTGTTTCAAAGAGGATCGAATGTTTGCTTTTCCGAATATGTGAAAAATAAAATAAAATAAAAAAATAAATAAATAAACCATGTCCATGGGGTGTACTTATTTTTTCACATGACTGTATATTTCTTTTTTTTTTTTTTTTTACACATGACATGCATTGCACTTTTTTATATATATATATATATATATATACGACTACAATATGCAGTCACTTTCCAGTTTATTAAGTACATCCATCCATGTGTAGTTTATATCTTTTTATCTTCCGTCACAACTCTCCATCAGTGTCAAACCCTCAATCAGGCCTCCAGCCTGAAATCTGTTCCTAACACTACCATTTTAGCTCGTTCTTACACATTTTAGGTTCATATCTCCGTCCCAGGTCACCAAACTCTTCAAAAAAAAAAAACACGGAAACGTCAAATATTGAAGATAAAAGAGTAAGAATCATGCTCACTGGTCCCACTATGAACAGATGGAGATGTAAAAAAATAATAAATAAACGATGCTGCAATAACCAAAGTGCACTACCAAAGTGTTTCTTGAGCTCATTTCTGTTTTTATGCTCTAATATAAACAACCCTGAGGTTATTAACGCTAGTAATCGTATAGAAAATATGAATAACGTTTTGATTAAAGTTTCATTTATTAAAGTCTATGTCATTTTCATAAAGTTTAATATATGGTCTTCTAATCAGAACCGTACCGTGCATTCATGCGTTAATCTTCTTAAGAGACCTCATTAAATGAATTATACATAAGAGTAGTTGAACAATGGACAATTTGACAATTAAACTATTCTCCGGTCCCTCGGATCCACCTCAGGTCAATAATTTTATTACTTTGGGATTAAAGGTGCTGACCCGGGCCTTATTGATTAACACCCAGGGAATTACAACGTTCTGTACACCTTGAGCTAATTGCTTTCTGTGACAGAAGACCCAAGAGCCTCTGTAATTAAAATTAAAGCTGATAGTGAAAAGCTCATTGTTTTCAAGGTCACAGCAAGGTCTAGACTGTATAAAGGACAAATAATCAGGGGCATCAAATTACTGACAGCATTTTAATAAAATTACATAACAATAGTACAGAAAATTATTATTATTATTTTTTTTTACCCAAGACAAGCTGTATTCAGGAAATGGGGTCAATGTAGAGACTCTTTTTCTTGTTATTTTCTTTGATTGGATCAAGCTGGAGTATAAATAGGATGCCTTAATCACACAAACAATATCAAAGACTACATCTCTCTCTCACGCCACTAATTTAATCTGATATGTTTACATTCATCTTCTTCCATTTTCCTTATCATACACACTGGTCTATAATTTATTTATTTTTTTAATCAGAGGCAGAGACGTTAATGCTTCTATCCACTTCCTGTGAAGAACTGTTCCAGAACCAGAGAATATAGCAGTGCCAATTCTGGCGGCTGTTGTGCTGCCAATTCCATTATTGCCAACCCCTGAGGTGTTGCTCCAGCTTGACCTTGGCACAAAGACTGGCACCATCAGAAACCTACTCTGCTTCTATTCACATGGCTGCACTTACATGTTTCACACCAGGGCACTGCTACAGATTTCCCACCAAACGAATGAAAGGACATGCACTGGATAGGCAATAGCAATACAAGTACAGTTAGATTTCATAAGCCTTTACCGTGGGAGGAAAGCCTCACTACACAACGACTCACCGCAGAGTCTAATAATCAGGCAAGCGGGCAATTTTAATAATAAAAACAAACCAACAAAACAAACATCCGTTCATGCGTTCAGCTTCATTGGCTGTAGTTTTGCCATCACTGGAGAGTATAAAGACTATCCGAAAACATCGCATCGGCGTGAGGGAACACCGAACCCCGGTCCATTACACACGCGCATTCATACCTGAAAACAATTTAGCACAGCCGATCTCTAGATAATCTAGAGGACCAGGAGAAAACACGCATGGCGATGGGGAGAACATGAGCTCCTGAGCTCAGTGTGGAATCAGGGACGCTACCCATTGCACCACCACGCTACCTCTCCAGGCATCTAGGTGTGCTGGTTTGTATGTGAATGCGTAGTAGTTATATGACATCGGAATAAAAAGAACAGAAAGGCAGATCACAGCTCGCTATAATCCTTAATCAGTCCATAAAGCCGTTTGCGGAGTTTAATTGTGATCGCAGTCAAAAATACTTGCTTTTTTGCGGCTTTTTGCAAAATTTGGCGTTTTTTTTTTTTTTGGACTTTTCTGCAGTTACGTGAAATTGTTGTGTACGGTCTTTCACAGTGATGTTTGTCGGTGAATGAGACCTTTTAGCTGTGCTCATGTTTGATGAGTACAAACATGAGTACTATGATGAGTATGATGAGTACTCATGTTTGACCTCGATCCGGATCTTCAAAAAACAGCCAAAGACCCACCTCTTCCGTGAGCACTCAACAAACCCCTAAAACACCAACCCCCACATTATTATCCTAAAAAAAAAAAAAAAAAACAACCTACTCCGGCTCTTACACCTCGACTCTGCGCACTTTGCTTCTCTAGAACTTAATGAAAAGATCTTGTACGGTAGCACGACTTGGATCGTTCTCCGCTCGATATATCGCTTTGCTCGCATTTCCTCGTCTGTAAGTCGACCTTAGTCGCATTAATGACCTCCATGACCTTCGTGACTGCTTAATGACCTTCATGGCGATTCAGTTATCTATATATATTAATGAACTCTAACATAAATAAATAAATAAATAAATAAAAACAGGAGCGAATTATTTCGCCTGTAACATTACAAAGGCAAAAATATTCAAATCTATTCTAAATGACTCACTGGTTGTCTTTATGAGTAAGTGGTGTAGGATTGATGGCTCACGGGAGAAATATCCATTAAATATATAATGGATGTTCATAAATCACGCTGAGTATGGAAGTGAAAGAACACTGATTGATGTAAATGTGACAAGGATACAAAATCCTTGACGGAATACAAAACACAGAGGCTTAGAATAGTGCACCACAGAATAAATAGGATAAAATGACAAACAGCAAATGCTAATCTTATGGCGAAACGCATTTTAAATGAAAAATATAGCAGACGTGAATATTTTAACTACTGAAAGAGCATTCAATAGGATAGTCACAGTACGTCCAGGTCTTCCACATAACAACAGTGTACCTAAGCATCACGGCTGAACCCCGGTGTGGAAATCCATTTCGTCTAAATGAAAGTAAACACAGGGAACGTATGGAGTGATAAAGTGGAATATCAGTACCTGTGTAGTTGCTGTGGATGTAGTACTGCTTCTGGAGCCCCACATCTGTTGAAACTGCACCCTGATCTCAGCAAATGTCTCAATGATCACAGCTATGAACACATTCTGAAAACATAAGCACGGGTTAATCAGTCGGTTTTGTCCTTTTCGGACCATTACGCTTTAAGATCTGAGTTTGACCCGAAGGAAACTATGATTCCAAACCCTTACAGAAGGATCTTCTCTTTAATGTAGTTAAAGGAAAGGAAATAAATCAACACCAATGCCAGGTGTCACCATTAACACTACGTTTCGTATCGTCTAACCGTTCTTACTTGTGCCCATGTCCAGTCGTGTGAAAAAATAAATACACCTCATGAAAATTGTTGTTTTGACATATTTGGAACATTTGATCCTCTTTGAAACAATGTCTATTTATCGATTTTTATCTATATTATTTTGTCTATTTATATTTATATTAATTTGTCATTTATCACACCTTCAAATCCATATGATTATACTCAGGTGTTGAAGATCGGGTGCCAGTGTTTAGAACCTGATTAGAGAGTGCAGGTGGAGCCGGTCTTATTTATTCCCCTCTCATATCTAGTGTCTGGAGTTCCCTTTGTTATTGAGGCGTGTGATGTCATCATGCCAAGATCTAAAGAGTTCTGTAAGACCTTCAGAATAAAGTTTGTGGATGCCTATGAGTCTGGCGAGGGATTTGAAAAGATCTCCAAATTATTTGAAATACATCGTTCCACTGTAAGGAAAATCATCTACAAATGGTGCAGATTTCAAACGACCAGACTGACCGCCCCAGCAAATTCAGCCCATTAGCAGACCGTCTGATGCGAAAAGAAATCTCCAAGAACCCCAAAATTTCATCACAGGATCTGCGAGTAAGTCTTGCAAGTGTTTCTGCTTCTACAATCAGAAAGAGAGTGCACGAATTTGACCTGCATGAGAGGCATGCCAGGAAAAAGCCTTTGCTGTCTAAAAAGAACATTAGAGCAAGACTACAGTTTGCCAATGAGCATACAGGCAAAGACCAGGCCTTTTGGAATAATGTGCTCTGGACAGACGAATCAAAGATAGAGTAGTTTGGACACAGTAACAGCAGACATGTTTAGCGGTGACCAAAGACAGTGTTTCAGGAGAAGCACCTCATACCAACTGTGAAGCACGGTGGTGGTGGCAATGTTACAGGCAGTGGTGGCTCAACAGTTAAGGCTCTGGGTTACTGATCAGAAGGTTCCACTGTTGGACCCTTGAGCAAGGCCCTTAACCCTCTCTGCTCCAGGGGCGCTGTATCATGGCTGACCCTGCGCTCTGACCCCAATTTCCTAACAAGCTGGGATATGCGAAAAAAGAATTTCACTGTGTTGTAATGTATACGTGACAAATAAAGGTTTCTTCTTATGGTTTGGGGTTGCTTCACTGCCTCAGGGACTGAACAGATTGCATTCATTGATTCCATTATGAATTCTGATTCCTATCAGTGCTAGAAGATAATGTGAGGTCATCTATCCGAAAGTTGAAGTTGAACCGAAAGTGGACGTTTCAACAAGATAATGATCCTAAGCACACGAGCAAATCCACCAAGGAACGGCTCAGAAAGAAGAAATGGAGGGTTATGGAGCGGCCTAGTCGAAGCCCGGATTTGAATCCCATTGAAATGTTGTGTGGGGATTTGAAACGGGCAGAACATGCAAGAAAACCCTCAAACATCTTACAACTGAAAGAATATTACATGGAAGAGCGGTCAGGATTCCAGCAAGCCGACGTCAGAGACTGATGGACAGTTATGCAAAACACCTACAAGACGTTATTTCTGCTGAAGGGAGCAATACTAGCTTCTGAGGCCAAGGGTGTACTTACTTTCTCCACAGAAGAATCTCACATCTATTGATCTTTCTGTCGAGTAAACGATTGAAAAACCTATTTGTTCAAGTATATCAACTTTATTAATAGACACTGTTTCAAAGAGGATCAAATGTTCACATGTCCAAATATGTCCCAAAAAAAAAAAAAGCCAACCATTTCCATGGGGTGTACTTATTTTTACACACGACTGTAAATAGTTGGAGGTATGGAGGCCACGTATGACAATTGATTTAAAAGTTAAAGGGGAAGGATGTCCCACCTTGACCAGCCAAGCAAGGAAGAAGATAAGCGTGATGAAGTAGAAGTAGGAACGCCAGCGTGGGAAGCTGTCAATGGCACGGTACATGATGAAGACCCAGCCTTCCTGAGAGGCGGCCTCGTACACTGTGAATATGCTGGTGCCTGAGGAGGGGAAAAAGGAGAGGAAGCCCAGATGTGAGATCACCCCAGTGCCCCTGAATTGAGTCAGCCGGTGTGCAGACACAAAAATGCATTTATAAGCAATGTTTTGGCACTACTGCACCTACTCAGGTGTTTTTCATTCAAATCTGCATGTCTCTCTCCCCAAATAATCTCTTCCTCTACAGTAGGTTTAATAATAACCGCCAAAATAAACAAAGTTTCAGCAACTTAAATGATAACTAACATAACCGACGAAATTAGAAAAATAGACATTTCATATATAATGCTTATAGCCAATCTCTTAGTAAAGCTGTGTGTACATGTTTGTGTACGCCAAACCAAATTAACATTAAATTAAATCCTCCAGATTCACAAAACACTGATTTTCTTCATACTCGCCCATAAAGTGCATAAACATGTTCCCTTCACAGCTCATTTGCATTTAGCGACGCCCACAAGGCGTCTCTTAAAAGGTCGAGAGCGTAGAGGGCTGGAACCATGAAATGCCTACTAAATGGTAAAAAGATATTTTGTCTCACTTCTATACCAATAAAAAATATTTAGCACGGAAAAAGGCGAAATGAAAATGGTGCGACGGAGGAGAAAAAAAAAAAGATCTTAATCCCTGTACTCAGGTGATTACGCACACCAAGCATGTCACACAGGGTAAAGAAGATGCCGTGGCAAATGGAAGCCATTCATAACCCAGCTTTCGGCTTTCAAATAAATCACATCGGTCTTTGAATATTCTTTTCCTCATTAGTGTAGGGGTGTCCAATCTTATCCGGAAAGGGCCGGTGTGGGTGAAGGTTTTCATTCTAACCAATCAGAAGCCACACCTGACTCAACAACTCAAACGCAACAAAGGTGGACTCGGACCCAACACTACAGACACCTCACACTTACCGAGTTCGTTGAAGCCGCTGTAGCCCAGCTCCTGTCGACTGAGGCCCAGGTCCTCCAGGTCCATGCACTTAAAGCCCATGGGACACTGGTATCCCTCTCCATCTTTAGAGCAATGTGTGTCAGGAATGGCAAGGCTGTTCCACGTCACATTACTGCCAAACAGCAAATAAAACAAAATGAAATAAATGAATGTAAAAATGAAATACAACGTGAAACTATATTCCAGGATATTTACATTAACTAATATTCATTTAGTCTAAGAACTATTGAACGATTGATTAAGGAGAAAACACACACACATATACACACACGTTTCTCTTACTGTCATTGGCATAATTATTCGTGCAGCTCATTATGCTGTGTCTACACCTGAATATAAAACAAACCCAGGTAACACTCAGTAATCAAGAAGAAACATGCTGGCTCTTTTAGATGTTTTTTTGTTTTCATTCGTTTTTTAAAAAAAAAACAAAAGTCAAGGTTAAACTGTCAGTTATCCGTTTCCTTGTGGGAATATTTGGTCCCCACAAAGCTATACAAACCTGCCCATCCACACCCACACCCACACACACACTCACACACACACACACACACACACACACACACACACGTATACACACAATTCCCAATTTGGGCCACAGGTGTTGCATCACGATGCACTTGATGTCTCTAATGAAAATTAATGTTTTCAAATTGGATACCCAGACATTCCTTCAAATTGTTTATTAAGGGGGACAATTTACTGCAGTATCACAGAGGCCAATCAGAGATGCGCTGCTGAATCAAAATAGCTTTATTATATGTTGATATATCACCCCACTGAATGTTAACACAAGCTTACCCCTGCAATAAATAAATAAATAAATAAATAAATAAATAAAGTGTGCATGCTAAGGATTAGCCTTATGAGTTATCACTGCTACTTCTCACAGCTGGGAATACGGCAGCAATTCCAAACGCGCTGTGCCTAAAACCTTTTCAATGTGTGATTGGCGAGGTCATGTGGTATAATCTTACAACATAAAAGAAAAAAAGAACAGAAAATAAACCGTGTCATCAGATCTGAGATTTATTTCCATAAAAAAAAAAAAAAAAGAACTCTGTCGGGAAAGCTGTCCTTTCTATTTTATCCACCACCTCCATCAAATCCATGCGACTTTGTGCCAAGGACATACGGCCTGGCAAGATTAGACACAAGAATCGTCTGTGAGCACTTCTAAAGCGTGCCTTTATCAGAGCAAAAGAGAAAGCTTGTCTCATCCAAACCCGTTTTCAAAGTATCTTGAATCTCTCACCGACTCTCTTTGAAAGTAATCAATGAAAATGTATGTAAACGACGTCCGTAAGAGGACTGAAATCACGGCACTGTCAGGGTTAGGAGATCTCTCAGGGATTGAGACAGATTGAAGCTGTAAAGACGGTGGAAAGATGAGTGTGTGCACAAAGCCCAGACAATGTAGGATGTGCTAATTATTATGATTAGTCTGCAGAGCACTCCTCCGCTGTAATAGTGACGGCTGGGGCTCTTTGTTTCAGAGCTGGCTGCGACACACCACTCTGCTTGGGAATGTTAAATAGCCCTGTCTGAAAATACACTTTCTCTACGTGCTATTCTGGACACATTTACACTAGCATAAGCATAATCATAAGCATTTAATCTGTGTACTGTGCATGCTGCAAAGACATTTTTTATCCGCTGCTACAGATGTTGATAAATATCACGTACAGACGATGAAGTTTATGGGGAGAGTGAGCGTGTGGGTACGATAGTGCCAGCACTCCATGTGTTTTTGTTGTATTTATTTTAAAAGAAAAACAACTCACCGAGGGCTCATAGCACTATGACACGTCTTAAGACGAGCAAAAAAGAGGTAAAAAGTGGTTGTTAGGTTTGAATGAATGCTTTAAGAAAAGGTGTGGTTATGCATGCTGCTGTGATAGCCAATCAGATCAGCTCCTCTCTTTCCCTTTAAGAACCGAGTTTGTGCAGTGCAGCACAGTATTTGTAAAGACAGTTGGCATTTTACTTCCATTCATCCATCCATTTCCCGTATCGCTTATCCTACACAGGGTCACGGGGGAGCCCAGAGCCTGTCTTACACAATTTGGGACACAAGGCGGGGGAGACTCTGGATGGGATTTTACTTACAGATATATATATATATATATATATATATATATATATATATATATATATATATATATATATATATATATATATATATATATATAAAGAAGGGATAATCCACAGCTAGGTGTTCAAAATTGTGTAACGCACACCTAGCCATGGATTATCCCGCTTATACCATGGTCACTTGCCAGAACTGACAAATGATAGCTGGGGTTGATGTTTGAAGCGCATAATTTGACTGAAAGTATACACATAACAGTTAATTTCCGTTAGTATCATATACAGGTTATATACAGGTTATATATTACAGTTATATACATTATATACAGATCTAGAATTCTGCCCAATCTAAATCATACAGAGATAAGCTAGTGCGATAAGATTACATTTATTTGAATGAATTATGATAAATAGTTATTAGAGAGAGAGAGAGAGAGAGAGAGAGAGAGATGTGTCTGCATGTGTGAATTACCGGCGTCTGTTCTGCGTCTCTACTAATAATGCAGCTGTGGGTTTAACTACCGTATGTTACTATGGTTACAATTGTTTATAGGCAGCGCATTAATTTAGAACGGTGATTAAACTGACTGTAACTGCCTGTGCATTATATATATATATATATATACATATATACATATACATATGTATATGTATATACATATATATACATATATATATATAGATATATGTGTGTGTGTGTGTGTGTGTGTGTGTGTGTGTGTATATATATATATATATATATATACACACACACACACACACACACACACACACACACATATATATATATATATATATATATATATATATATATATATATATATATATATATATATATACATACAGTACTTTCCAAAAGTCTTGCAGAACCAGACTCGGTTCTTCTGGAGATTTTTGTCCGTCGCACTCGCTTCTTATTTTTGCAGCGAAACCCAGCAGCCTTCATTATGTTTTTTTTTTTTTCCTGAAAAGTGTCTCTTATGTAATACGCTGCATTCTTTAATGACATACAAACATTTTTTCTTTAACATTTAATTGTGTGCTGGAAAACTAGTGTTTGGGAATCTAAACTATTTTTGTACTGACTCGATAATGTAGACGTCATGAAATAAAAATCTATAACAAAGTTTGTACTAAAATAAATAGGGTGCCTAAGACTTTTGCACAGTACTGTAGATAGATAGATAGATAGATAGGTAGGTAGGTAGGTAGGTAGGTAGATAGATAGACATGCAAGCAATTAAATATACAGATGTCACTCTAATACAGAGAAGGCATTAAAGAGAAAGAATGGCATGTTCAGAAGTGCAGTTTTCCACTCTGACTACATTAAATATAAATTGGATTACCAAATCCTAACTTTGTGTTTTTATCCATGGACCTGAATGCTCATGGATCGCTACATAGACTACTAATATCCGATCACTATTCAAGCCAAACCGTGGTATTTAATGGCACGAAAATTAGTTATCTGCAAAAAGCCCTAGTAACCCAACCTGATTTTTCTCCCGGTTTTCTCCTTGATTTGGCTACCAACTACCACCTGCGGCAAGTGAAGGCTAACCCCTGCTTCCTCCAACAGACATATATCCAGCCAACCTGTTGTGTCACAGGGCAGTATAACACACTCAGCGGAGACCGCTATCCGCCCTCTTCTGCATACACGAACTCACAGACACCCACGATTGTCTAGTATCATTGTGATTGACAGGGGAAAGAGAGTATGCCATCCCTCCCACCCAAACAGAACAGCTAATTTGGCATTGGTACTCGAACCCACAAACGACAGGATGAACGCGTTCATGTTGTGCCAATCGGGAACCCTTCTGAGAAGCCTAATATTCAGTACGTTTGTCTTAATGATATATTACACGGTGTTAAATATCAACAAATTGCTCCATATCGTGGAAGATTTTTAGATAATCTGCTGCAACAGTGACAAACCATTTTACACTTTTATATACATATGGATATGTACAGTTGTTAGATGTTTCGATGAGATCATCTTCTGGGCCATATGAGGACAGACAGTGAGAATGCAGCAACACTTTTGACTAATCGGACACTGTGTGAAGTGCAAAAACTGACTCATAATGCTACTGGTATTCTACCACTATTGATAACGCTGAATATTATGTACATTTTCATAATAAATATATCATATTGGTCTGATCCGACTGAAATAGCAAATAGTTAGGGAGAAATGAAACAATTCAAATAAAAACATGCATGTTGCTATGTGTTAAATGATAACCAAATGCTGAAAACAGACACCATTATTTAAGAATTCTATATGATTATTTACTATTTCTCCGTATCGTTGGTAACGCAGTGATAATTAAACGGGCCGAACATCTGAACTCCCAGAATTCCGTAGAGGAGCAGGAAGAAGAGCAAAAATATGGACACACTCCAGATCTGCTCTCCAGATCGCCTTTAAAGGAAAAAGAGGAGAGTGTGCATAATTAGCATAATTAGCCCGGTTGAGTAATATTCTCATAGGTCTTTTTACTCACGACGAGGGGTTACTGATGATTTTACTGTGATGATGAGTCACTTACTTGAGAATGTTGGTTATGCGAGTGCGTGGCAACTCAAATCTGAAATAGATCCGAAAGGCTCGGATCATTATTAGAGCCCTGGGTATACGCAGCATTCTCCACGGTGACATCTGGTCCACAATCTTAGCTATTTCAAACACCTACAAACAAGGGCAGGAGAAAAGAGATAAACAGCGTGAATCATCCCACTGTGCTTTTTAATTAAAAGTAAGTATAAAACAATTTATAAAACAAAGAACTATTGTTTAAGAAAGCATGTCTCATTTTGTACCTGGAGCACAAGCGAGACCCAAAGAAAGACCACCATGAAACCATCAAACATGCACCAGCGGTCTTTAACGTAGGAGTTATCTCCCTGGAAACAGAGACGGGTTGATAAGACACACGATTTAATGAGAGTCCACAGGTGAGAAGCAGCTGGGCTGCAGGGCTAATGAAAGGCCAGAGCAGCTGGGAACAAAAGAGCCAGCATTATTTAGTCTGTGCAGGTGTCCTCCCTGGTGTGTATGCTGAGATACCAAATGACAGGTCAGCGAGCTCACGGTACATTATGATTACTACTATAATAGATATGGTTACCATAATAATTCACTTATTAGGTTTGTGCGTATGCAATTGTAGTCGAAATTCAAAAAATGTTTGGTACTTAATCAAAGAACACACAGTTCACAGTTCACAGTTCACATCCCCTGTACACAGGGCTCAACAACATTAAAGGGACCTCAAATAAGGTTTTTAAAATCAGATGGAGCTGGAAAATTTGCTGAGGGTAACTCTTACATACAGTGCCCTCCATTAATATTGGCACCCTTGGTAAATATGAGCAAAGAAGGCTAGTGAAAAATTGTCTTTATTGTTTAACCTTTTGATCTTTTGTTCGAAATATTCACACAAATACTCTGCGGTCATGGAGATCAAACAACACAGGTTTATCAAAAAAAATTTTTTTTAAATGGCTAAATATAGGTGTGCAACACTTATTGGCAACCCTAAGAAGTATATTCCCATTGATATTTAAAATTTTTAGTACACCTGGGTGACTAGGAACAGGAAATTCTTCAACCATGACTTCCTGTTTCACAGGGGTATAAATATGAGGTAACACGTAGGCAAAATTCCCTTAGTCATTCATAACAACGGGTAAGAGCGAGGAATATTGCTGTGATGTGCGGGAAAATGTTGTTGAGCTTCACACAATGGGGCGTGTCTATAAGAAAATAGCACAAGCATTGAAAATGCCCATTTCCACCATCAGGGCAATAATTAAGAAGTTCCAGTCGACTGGAAATGTTATGAATCGACCTGGAATTGGACGTGTGTCTATATCGTCTCAACGCACTGTGAAGAGGACGGTTCGAGTGGATAAAACATCTCCAAGGATCACAGCTGGAGAACTGCAGAAGTTAGTTGTGTCTTGGGGTCAGAAAGTCTCCAAAACTACAATCTGAAGTCACCTACATCACCACAAGTTGTTTGGAAGGGTTTCAAGAAAAAACCCTTCAGTTTGCCAGACACTACTGGAACTTCAAATGGGATCGGGTTCTGTGGTCAGATGAAACCAGAATAGAGCTTTTTGGTAATAAACACCAGAGGTGGATTTGGAGCACACAGAGAGGTAGCCATATGGAAAAGTACCTCATGCCTATGGTTAAATAATGTGGTGGATCTTTAATGTTTTGGGGCTGTTTTTCTGACCTGGACATTTTGTTAGGATACATGGCATCATGGACTCTATCAAATATCAACAGATATTAAATGAGAACCTGACTGCCTCTGACAGAAAGCTTCAAATGGGCCGTGGTTGGATCTTCCAGCAGGACAATGATCCAAAACATCATCAAAATGTAAGTCGCTCTGGATAAGGGCATCTGACAAATACCATAAATGTAAATGTATTTACTATAATCATGCGGTACATAAAAGTACAGTATATTGTGTGTTGATGTTCCAATGTGATAAAATGAGTCTTAAACCAGGCAAAAAAAAGACTAGTGCTGAATTGAAACTAATGGTAATCTTACCCAATCCCACCTATACAGACTTCCCACCAACAAGTTTGAGAACATTTTCCTTTTTTCTCGGAGTTTTCCCAGGAACAGGTTTGGGTTTGGGTACTAACAACCCCCACACACCTCCTAGACGTGCAAGACAGTACCGTCTACAAGGGAATGGCCTGTCCAGTCACCTGACCTTAACCCACTCAAGTTGCTAACCTGCCGGATTGAAAAGTTCAAGAGCGTTAGGGGCGTTAATTCAGCACTACATACCCCTGCGAGGTCCTGCATAGAAAAGCATCTCTCAGGTAAAAATGACTCTTCTGGCTGCAATTATATACAAGTAAATTTCTGGCAAGAGTACTGAACGTAACTTTTCAAGAAACCTCTCGTGTAGGCGGGGCTTAACAGCGATTTACTCTCATTGGCTAGTGAGATTCGGATCGACAGCTCCCTGACCAGGAAGTAGACACTTCAGTGGCATGAATTTTGGATTGTGTTCTGGAAGCAGTTCTCTGTATCGTTATGGTGTTTGTACTTTATAGTGGAAACTTACTTAGTCAGTATATTACATCGTAATTAATACGAATATTTGAAGACTATGTTAAATGTTTGCCACTGAGTTCATTGCTTTTAGTTTCAGAGTGTTCTTCTTCTTTCTCAATGTATATTTCTGTTTGTTTCTTGAAACGTAAGTTCAATACTGGCGCACATTTGGCACACATTTAATTCCACACAATCACAGCTTCTATAGACGTTTTTGATGAATGTATAGTTTGTTCAGGGGGGTTTTTTAGCGCTCACAAATACTTACAGACGCAAGACTGTTAAGAATGCAAACCAACAAAGAAAGTGCTCATTTCAAACCTTTAGAAAATATGGGTGTCATCATTACTTTTCAGCTCAGGATAGGACATTTTTAGAGGAAAATATATACAAGCAAAAGCACTGAGTGAAAAAGGACATGAAATTGGCGTCATTAAGCTTCAACAACGACTCATTTAATTACTGAAAATACTGTTTCAGTGAACAATCTTTGCCCAGAATGAAGGTCGTGGATTCGCAGACATCTGATTGTGGCTTTTCTCTAAACCGACAAATTTAAAGTACAAAACCTTCTGGCACAACCACCTCCTCCTGACTTGGTGAGCACTTTAATTACTTTTCTGGCTTGCATGTTCCAGACGTGATTTGCCAATCAAGCCATCCATATTTTCCTCATCGGTTATTATGGGTCTATCATCTGCATATATTTAAATCCATGTAACTCAGTATATCTCTTACTTTTTAATAACTGTAAAACCACCATCCACCCTAAGTGTGTTACCTTGATGATGCCCCTGATGTGCATCTTGGCGATCATCTCGGCAGTGTAGAGGAACATGAGCAGCGTGTCCAGGGTGAAGGTGACGTACTGCAGCGGGGGATAGTGCTCGAACGTCTTGGGTGTGTTCATGCACACGGAGATGACACTGATTATGGCGCAGGCCCGCAGTAAAGAGTGCACCCACTGGGGAAAATCACACATTTTAACATGTCAACAAGACACCAGCTACCAGCTATTACGCAAGCATGACCTATTTATGTTCTGCCACTGGCGCTGGAAACATCTGCCCTGTTTGAATAAGCATTCACTCACTGCTTTGTTGATCCAAAGGATATCGGCGCTGTCCGTCAGCGTTTCATCAGGCCCAAAGTCAGTCATAGGCTGCGCTTCAACGCGCGAGCTCTGCTTCCTCTTCAGCATGCTGGGACTTGCCGTGCTATAGAGGGAATGAATCTGAAAGGCAGAGCCGCAAACCGGACCACAAATGACTCGGAAAGCAATCAGCCACCGAGCTATAATATACGCAGATCTGTACTAATCTCAATGTAATTTAGTAGTACTCGCTAAAATGCAACACTATTAGTCACAGCCATTGCAGCTGACCGTTCTATGACGCTGATATTTGCACAAGTTATGATCTATGGTATAGACTTTGAAAGGAAGAGTCAGATGCGATTATGCCTACACAGCCATGCAAACAAAATGAAAATGGAAAGCTCAAATTTTGCGCTAGCTCTCCACTGCCGCTGTGCATTACAACATAAAAACATTCCAGACATTATGGACTGCCGTGTTGCATGGCCACTGTGGGACACGGTTAAGCACGAGGAGAAACACAAGACACTATTTCACATCACACAAACATAACCTTACCTTCCTTTACCTGCTGGAAAGATCACACTTGATCTTCATCATTAAAAACCACACCTAGAGCCAACCAATATTGTAGCTGCATATAGTATGGAGAAAGGGCCATTCTCACAGGGAACGACAATATACATGGATATCACACACTAACTGAAACGAAGCGCACATACCAACGGGAAAAGTAAAGCTGAAATTGTTCCAGCACTGCACATAACATGCGATCAGGCATACCCTGTAAATAACACATAACAGTTAGTCAACATGGCATATATGGTGTAACGTGTACAGTATGATAATATCGACAAATAATGTCCACCACAACAGACAGAGCATAGATATACGACATTGAGTGGCGTGTTCTGGACAGATGGGATTGTTGAACCATGTGACTCACGGTCAGGCTCCTCATTGGTGCGTTCATCCCCAGGATACAGAGGGGTGGAAACCAGTATGAAAGATTATCAATAAATATCTGTTGATGGCTCCTCCTGTTCAGCTCTATGAAAAATAATCGAGAAACAAACGAAAACCAATGAACTATTCAGTTAAATAAACTCTTGTATGATTTAGATCACTAGCACTGAAACACTGAAGTACCACATTGCTGGAGTCAGGCCACCAGAATGGAATACGTCACTTGAAACTTTGTAAAAGTTGAATTTTTCTTCATTTGATTAAGCCGAATGATTTAAACGTGCCAAAGACCTGATCCTCATTTTAACAGGTTTTACTATCCATATGCAGGCAACTTAGATTTCATGAATATACACAAAATAGCCCATAATAATGACGTGATGGGGGGGGGGTCAATATAGTTTGCATAATTATTTTGCGAATGATAGCATTTAAAAGTTGTAATTGCATACGTATTCACCCCGTTGCTATGAAAGCCCTAAATTAGTTCTGGTGAGACCAGCTGCCGTCAGAAGTCTCATATAAAGTCCACCAGTGTACTATTAAAGAGCTACATGAACTGATGTACATTCACCTGTTCCTGGAAGGTCCCAGTGTTTGCTAGACAACATACTTAAACAAGCAGCATCATGAAGACCAAGGGGCAATCAAAACTAGTCTGTGATCAAATCAGGGTTTGTATATTTAAAATAAAAATAAAAAAATCCCAAACTATGAACATCCTGTGAAGCAACATTAAATCCATTATTATAAAATGGAACGTATTCATGCTACAACCTAGAGGAAACCATGCACCAAAGGTCTGTGACTGGTTAAAGAGGATAATAGTATGCAACTAAGAGGCCAAGGGTTACGCCAAAGAAGTTCAGATCACCCTGAGAACACCATCCTCACAGTGGTGGTAGCATCATGTTGTAGAGATGCTTGTCATCAGCAGGGACTGGGACACTGGTCAGAGCTGAGGGAAAGATAGATGCAAATACAGGGCAATCCGAGAAGAAAACCTTTCCCAGTCCGTAAGAGACTTGAGAATCGGATATCGGTTTGCCTTCTAACAGGACAACAACTCTAAGCATACCGCCAAAGTTACACTAGAGTGGTTCAAAACAAAGAACCCGAACGTGTTAGCGTGGCGCAGTCAAAGCCCAGACTTCAATCCAATTGGGAATCTCTGGAAAAGCTTCGAAAATCGCTGTCTACCAAGGTTCACCATCCAGTCTGACATGGTTTAATACTTATGCAACCAACAATATGTTTGCTTTTCTGTTAAATGAATGTTTGTGTTTATTTAATTAATATCTGAGTCGTGAGTGCGTAACGAGAATTTAATACAGAAATCGCATGCGTGGGTATCCCGACATCAAACATAAAAAACCACAAAAAGTCATGCTGAAATTCATGTTTTCATTATTGTAACTGCACTCAACAAAATACGGAATGTCATCCAATGCTAATACTGAATACATCGGCAGAACACAATTCATTATTAGTACTGCTTCTTTAAAGTCAACCAAAAGGTTTTTCGCTTGGAGACACTGGATAACTTGCTTATCATAATGCTTCATTAAGTGGTGCACACAAATCAGATCAAATGTTATTTTATAAGCTGCTGAATAATGAGGGTGCAAGGCGTATCGTTCAATTAAACCAACCAGTGTGATCATTACAATTAAGATCATCCGTTCACTAATATAGTGCAACCCCAGTTCCGAAAAGGTTGGGACAGTGTGGAAAACGCAAAAAAAAACAAACAAAAAGAGAACAAGTTGAAAATTCAGTTCACCCTGGACTATATTGAAAATACATTATCAACACATTATTTATTTTTACACTCAGATATTTCAAATCTGATGACTGCAACATACTCCAAAAAAGTTGGGACAGTCGATTATTTACTACTGTGTGACTTGCATCTGTGGATGCAGCGGCGAATTGTGTCGACTCACAAAGGTTTGCCAAAGTATTCATGTCAGGATCTCCATTTCAGACTCATGACGGTTTTTAAGACCGTGACGTCTGAGAGATCAGATCACGCGCATTCAGAAGTGGTTTTCGGCCTCGCCCTTTACGCACCGAGATTTGACCGGATTCCTTGAATCGTTTAATTATATTGTGCACTGTTGAATGTGAAACGCCCAAAATCCTCCCGATTTGTCTTTGGGGAACGTTCTTCTCAGAGTGATGGATTATTCTCTGACTCATCTGTTGGCAGATCGGCGAGACTCGGCCCGTCCTTGCTCTTGAAGGACTAGGACTTTTTTTGGAGTCTCCTTATATACTATGATTAGACGATCGTCTCACCTGTTTCACATCACCTTCTTATTTCAACTCGTCACATCGCTATTAGTCCCAAACTGCCCCGTCCCAACTTTTTTGGAACGTGTTGCATGCATCACTTTCAAAATAAACGTTTATCTTAAAAAAAAAACTATGCATTTGATTAGATAAAACATCAAATACCTCGTCTTTATACGTTTTTATGTTTAAATACAAGTCAAAGTACATTCACGAATCACTCCTCTTTGTTTTTATTTGCATTTTCCATACTGTCCCAACTTCTTCAGAATTGGGGTTGTATATTGGTAATATACTAGATGTTTGTTTCGATGCTTACCAGCTTCTTAGACATATATCATTGTATTACACATTTTACACTGTCTCTGTCTTTTAGGTTGCAACATATTTTAAATGCTAATGAAAAACCCATCTCACTCTTGACACCTCTACTGAAGAATAGTGACCTTGGAGGCATGAACTACATACAGGTGACTTGACGGCGGCGCTCGGGAAAGCAACTTCAGCAAGTGCGTAACTGGACTCTGAAGACGCATAACTTTCCCCACATAAATACTGGTGTAACTTCACTCTGAATACGGCCCACTGTGGAGATTAGGCTTGTCAAGGAAAAACGAAAATAAGACCTCCAATTAAATCCGTTTTCATTCTACAAACTACAAACTGTGGAAAACATGCACGCACAGGGATGCTGTTTTTATAAGCGTAAACACGAACAAGGTTTGAGTCACTTTAAATTGAATGTTTAATTAGCCTCACATACTATAATTACATCTGTGTCTAACCCTTATTTAGGGTCTCTGACTTATTTTTCATCTAAAAGGATATTTGCCTATTTAGTAACTACTACTGTATAAATTAATAAGTAAACTAATAGGAAAATAAATGTATTTATGAGATTAAGGAACGTCAGTGTAATACCTGCCCACGTAAACGCTGAAGAAACTCATTCTGAGTATGGAAAGCAGAGAAGAGAAGTAATAATTTACATTGATAATTTGCATGGAAACGCATGATTCTATATGGGACACACAACAGTTTGTGAACACAAATCTGCAACATGTTGTGAGAGTTCAATTACAAATGCCATTTGCATGAAGAATTTAAAAAGAGCTGTTAACACAACTATTGTTGTAAAAAAAAAATAAATAAAAATAAGAAAGAAAAACAAATTCTGGGGTCTGCTCTAAGGTCGTTTTTACTTGCTGGTATTTTTTTTTTCTCCACGTAAAATTTCTTATCAAAAGCAGTAATTAATAAATAAATAAATAAATAAATAAATAAATAAAGTACAGAAAAGTGTGTTGAAATGCACCGTTCTATCAATTAAGTCCGCCCTCATCAAAAAAGTGCTATATATCCAAACGCAATTTGCAAATAAGCTGTAATTGCTACACTTAGCATATGCTAGTAGAGGTTTGAGGACAACTGAAAACAAAATGATAGGGTGGAAGTGCTATAATGTGGGAGTGAGATGTGGAGGACCACAATTAGTTTCACATTTTGAGAAAGGACCTTTTCAACACAGGCAATCACTGGGCATTTTAATGATGGCTGTGGGTCTCCACTAGTCTCCCAAACAAGCTCGAAAGTATGTAAAGCAATGCATGGTTAAACTATCCAGTGCCAACTGGAATTACTAAAGCTGAGGGTGATATTTAAATATCAGGCTGGGCCTTTTGGGTCATTTAATTGGGTTATTTTCTCAGTTTTGGGTAGTTTTTGGGTAGTTTTGTGGAACCGAACCGCTTTCCAGTTTATTAGTTATACTGTAAGTGTATCTAGTACCTGATGATGTAGTTACTGTAAGTACCACTGCTGCCTGTAATAATCTACCACAGAAATGGAAATGTAAAGATCAGATAGAGAGTACTGATATGTCGAGGCGATACTGGTCTGAAACACTGAATCTGTATAATCTGTGTATTTGGATTTGGGATATTGGGTGGCACTGTGGTCACAGCTCCAGAGTCCCAGGTTTGATCCTGACCTCTGGTTACTGTCCTGTCGGTGTGGAGTTTCACATGTTCTTCCTATACCTATGTGGGGTTTTTCTGGGTTCTCTGGTTTCCTCCCACCTCCAAAAAACATACCAGTAGTCCAATAGTCAGTGGAAGCTCAGTGGTTAAGAAAGACGTTGGCCTACTGATTGTCAGGTCGTGAGTTCAAATCCCAGCGCTGCCAAGCTGCCACTGTTGGGCCCTTGAGCAAGACCCTTAACCCTCAACTGCTCAGTTGTATAAATGAGATAACTGTAAGTCACTCTGGATATGTAAATGTAATGCAAAATGGCTACTCTAAACTGCCCCAGGTGTAAACAGGTGTGTGTGTGAGAGAGAGTATGTACATAGTGCCCTGTGACGGACTGGCATCCCATTCAAGGTGTGATCCTGCTATGCACCCAGTGTTCTCAGGGTAAGCTCCAGTTCCACCAGGACCCTGACCAAGAAATGTTCTGGTGTCAACCCGATAACGCTGGATGAATTAGAAATAGAAGAGCGTTTACTGAAAGTGAGTGAATTTATTTCTAATTTCTATTCTAGTTATAAGGTTGGCACCGCATAAGCACTTAAAGTAAAATAAACACTTCGCTGAACTGAACGTGAAACACGTCAACTAACAATTTAACCTAGAACAGGTCACGAGAAAATTATAAGCCAGGGAGGTTTGATTATTTTTATTTATTTATCCATCCATCCATCCATCTTCTACCACTTACTCCTTTTCAGGGTCACGGGGGAACCTGGAGCCTATCCCAGGGAGCATCAGGCACAAGGCAGGGTACACCCTGGACAGGCTGCCAAGCCATCACAGGGCACAATCACATAGACACTCACACACCCATTCATACACTACAGACACTTTGGACACGCCAATCAGACTACCATGCATGTCTTTGGACTGGGGGAGGAAACCGGAGTACCCGGAGGAAACCCCCGCAGCACGGGGAGAACATGCAAACTCCGCACACACAGGGCCACGTTGGGAATCGAACCCCGGACCCTGGAGGTGTGAGGAGAACGTGCTCACCACTAAGCCACATGTTTGTTTGTTTATTTATTTCTTTTATTTTCACACTGAATTGTGTCATCACAAGTGTAACTAGCATCTTCTACATATCGATCGGACGTGACTTGTCTCATGGAAGGACATATGATTTTGCATAAGAAGCAGAAGCTTGGCTCGGTATCACTCATCCACCGATATTTCCATCTCTGATACAGAAAGAGCAACAGGTGTGAATGATTCATCCCTAATGCATAGGCACAGGTTAAATATCAACACTAAAACAACATACGATTTGAACGTCTTATGATAAGCCACTCATGATACAATACAACATGGACTTCTTTAATAATAGTGTCATAAAGAGTGGTGTCCAGATGCACAACCATACTACAGGATAGCTCCTATAGAACACTACATCTGGTATACCTAATAAACAACTCCTAGCATCTAGATCAGATCTTCTCACTCGTTTCTGACTTCCACAGCACCAAATCTAATATCATTAAACGGACTAGCAGTGGTGAAATGTATACACGCTTGACCAAAGTCCTCCATCTGCACTGAACATCTGCTTCCGCACGGTTACTATAGCAACAGAGGAGAAGAAGGAGGAGGAGGAGGAGGCTCCCACGGATTCATCTTTAAAAGCGTTTTTCATCGAAACCAAAACGTTATAAACCATGCAAAGCTATTTCGAATTCGACAGGCAGTATACACAAGACAGAAACGCTTGAAGACAGTGATAAAGCATGTCTAACCCTGCGGTTCAGATGGGTATATGAATGGAGGCCTTGCCTGTGTGTAGCCGCTGCCTACTTCCTGGTAAGAGACCCGTAAATAGCCAACTGAAACCCCGCCATCACGCCCCTGATTTCGGTAAAGCAGTAAAGCGAAATGCACGCGGCGGTTAAAGGAAGGGGAATCACTTACGCACGGTCCGCCGGTGCTGGTTAACGTGACGCCGCTCCCATGCTCGCGAGCTGCCGCGGTGCTGTGTGTGAGCTCGAGCTCCAGCTACTGCAACAGCAAAGCAAAGCACGCGCGCAACCTCAGAGCCAGCGCGAGCCCACAGCGCACAGGCCCTAATGCAAGTTTTATATATACATATATAGATAGATAGATAGATAGATAGATAATTATAATTACTATATTAGAATAAAAATAATTATATATATATATATATATAATTATTATTATTATTATTATTATTATTATTATTATTTTATTGTACTGGTATTTTTCAAAACAATTTAATATTCACAGCCATAATATATTAAAACAAGTATTATGTAAATAATAATAATAATAATAATAATAATAATAATAATAATAAACCAGGGCATCCTTGAAGCATAGCCAGAGTGTCTCTTATTTATTCTTAAAGGGGACCTATTATGCAAAATGTACTTTTACGTGGTGTTTGAACATAAATGTGTCGGCAGTCTGTGTACAGAACCGCCCTATAATGGTAAAAATCCACCCTCTGCTTTTTCAGTATTCCCCATAAATCATAAACAGAACAGTGTCTCAAAATGAGTCTTTCAAGTTTTCTGTCCAACCTGACTTCACTGTTGGATGAGGCCCCGCCCACGACTGCTGACAGCCTCTGCCTTATTAGCATAGCTCCTCCCCTGAGTGAGGTGCACACAGTCCGCCATGTTCTCCGCACTGGAGAACAGTGATTAGAAGAATGTCTCGGCTTCGTAAGCTTTGTAAGTGTTCTGTTGTTGGCTGTAAGAATGAACATAAGAGTCTTCATGTTGTCCCGGCATCAGAGCCACTGAAGATACAGCGGAGAAGTTTTATTTTTGAAGGAAATGTGCCGCTTAAATACCTTCAATCATTTTACACCAGACTGCTTTTGTGAACGAGGGTCAATACAAAGGAGGAGTTGCTGAAAAGTTGATTCTCAAGCATGGATCAAGGGGCATTTACAGCATGGTGTAATAAATGATCCGTGGGGTATTTTGAGTTGGAACTTCACAGACACATTCTGTGGGACACCTGAGACAGATATTACATCTTGTAAAAAAAGGGGGGGGGGCATAATAGGTCTCCTTTAAAAGGTTCTTATAGTTATTAGTGAATTTGTCTGGGAATGGTTTTAACAGTTCAATCATGTGAATTGTATTGGTTTTAATGGAAACGGTAATGGTCCCTGTAGGTCTCTACTGGTAATTTGCTTCCTTCTATAGGTGACATGTTATATCTAGTAGACCCATTTGACCTATTTCCAACCGTTGCTATACGATGCTGAGCGCCATCATTTCACACTGAGGACAATCAAATCGTTGTTGTTTTTTTCATTTAGTACGGCCATCCAGAAGCTATGTAAGATGTTTATATGTTTTCCAGAAGAGAAACGAATAACAATGTACACCGATCATCCTGTTCAAAAGTTTACACCCCCCCCCCCCCCCCCCCCGGATCTTAATGTATCGTGTTGCCTCCTTGAGCATCAGTGAACGTTCGCACCTTTTGTAATAGTCGTGTACGAGTCCCTCAGTCGTCCTCGGTGTGAAAAGATGGATCTCGGCATCATACAGCCGCTGTTGGAAAGGAAAGGGGTGAAATATGCAGAAGATGCTGGAAAAGTAAAGAATGTGCAGGACCTGGAGGATTTTTCTGAAGAACAGTGGGCAGGACAAACAAGGGACTCAAAGGACTCACGACATAAACCCATCATGTCGTGGATCATCCAGGTAACGACACACGGGATTAATAATCAAGGGTGTGTAAACTTTTGAACGGGGTCATTTGTGTAAATTCAGTTATTATTGTGTCTTGTCGGCTTTATGTATACATCTGTTATGTGAAATAGCTTATTCAGGGCAGGACTAAATTAAAAAATAAATGCAATGTTTATATCCCTCTTATTTTTGTATTATTATTTTTAAATTATTAACATTTTGCAGATTCTACAAGGCGTATGTAAACTTATGCCCTCCACTTTATCTAACTTAGCTAGGCCATGCCACTGAAGCCATAGACCGAGATGAGATTCTCCTCTTTTATAAGAAACAACACCGAAAGAACATTTCAGTACTACTCTAAAAACGTTATTAAGAGTTATGATCTATTAAGGGTGACACAAGTTCCAAATACAGCATTCTGCCTTGTCTCAGTAACCATTTCGAGCATTACGACCTTTTATTAACTATTATTATGCAATTCCTGGTTGTTAGTTTCGGTTTTTGTATTAGTGTTATTATAGAAGTTATTAAGAATTATATACTGGCATTCAACTATCATTGTACTATTAGTGTACATGTTTTGTTGTTTCAAAATGGACCCCATGGATGAACTTCCTGAAAAAAAAAGTCTTGCTTTTATGAACTGTCCCTTTAAATCCCCATCTGCAGTGCACAGACTTTTGTAATAAAACTGCTTTAAAAAAAAAAAAAAAAAAAAAAAAAAGGACGATCTGGCTGTTCTTACAGTATGAACATGTCGTAAGTGTGTCAGTGACGTGAAAAAGTGCATGTACATGCAGAAATCAGGCAAGGAAATGTTTATTTCTAAACTATTCACATACACACTATTTGTCTACTATTTACACACATAGGAGTCCACCTCCTGCCTTCTGCAACAAGAGTCATATCTAATCAAAGGCACTTGCATGGAGAGCGCTATTGGCCTCCGAAGAGTTGGAGCCAGTTTTGGCCAGCCCGCTCTCCCTCTGCTTGGGAAAGTGGAAATTCCTGAAGGCATTATACTTCAGATTTCTTGTGTGGATCCAAACATGAATGCAGAGGCTCTGGTGAACTCCATCTTCATTTCTTTACTTCTGATTTTACTCTCAGTTATTGAAGAAAGTTTACTGCAATCACTGAGGTGAGTTAAGCCACTTTGTTTTACTCTCGAGATGTTAACTTTTCATCGGAGTTCTGCAAGCTTTTTGGCTACGGTGGAAAAATGTAACTTCATAGCATAGCATGCTGTAAGCCATACTTCATACCATAAGTATTTCTGTACTTGCTGTAATTCTTCTGTACTTTATTATTAATTCTTCTTTTTTTTAGAAAACCCCCGTTATGTTCAGTTTAAAACATTTGCACTTTTGTGAAATGTTTTATTGACTGTTGTTTGTGCATTCGCTCTCCACAAGGATCAAATGTTGTCTCTAAGGTATAGTACTGAAAGGATTTCAACTTGAATCATACTATTATAAGAACTTCCTTTGTGGTCTGGCAAAAGTCCACAATTGGATTTGATCCAGTCTTGCTACAGATGGTACATACCGGGGTTTTTTTTAATTTTTTTTCTTTCTTCACTTGAATGCTTATTTATTGGAAGAATCAATAGGAAAGTTACACTATCTCAGATGAGCTAATGGACGGTTTCTAACAGACCTTTGTGAGAAGGTGAGCTCTGTACTGCAAGCTTAAGAAATCAGATAAGCATGCCTCAGACATGCTGGATAAAGGCAGGTAGAATGGAATGCAGTGAATTATTTCCATCAGGTTTATTCACAACAGGTGCGCGTCGGTACTAAAGTCACAGCTCCTATTACGGACCAATAGCATTTGAAATCCTGCTTTGAAAATGTGTTGGAATAAGTTGAGCTTCACAATACGTCCGAATATTAAATGCACTGTGAGACCGGATAAGTTCGTTCAACTCCAAAAATTTGAGGAAACTAATTACCTCAAAAAAAAAAAAAATTTAAGTTGATAAATCAATTTCTTTAAGCCAAATACACTTACAAAAAAATTTAACTCAAACTTATATTTAAGTGTATTTGGCTTAAAGAAATTGATTGATCAACTTCACATTTTTGAGGTAATTATTTTCCTCAACTTTCTGGAGTTAAACGAACTCATCCGGTTTTACAGCGTGTTAGACGTCACAGCGTGAATAGAAATCCGACCAGAAAAATATGGACCTGGTGTAAATAGTAGGAGCGTCCATTGTTCTCTCATTTCACGTTTCTTTCCTCTTTTTCTTCTTGATAATGTAAAACAAAATCTGTAACGTAATGCCATAATGACGAACGTTGTGTTTTGAATTCGATAATGAAGTAAAGACCAGTTTCGGCAGTTTCCGAACAGCATCTGAAACGAGGCCAACTAAGTGGTGATTTTCAGTATTGCTGGACTAACTTGCAAATTTTCCCACTAATTTCCACAAATCTTGCCGTTTTTGGAGTAACATGTAACTATTGTGGAATTTCAAAAAAAAGAAAGAAAGAAAGAAAGAAAGAAAGAAAGCTCCAGCCCTGACATTGGAGACTCCTTCCATAAATGTTAAATAAACATCTCTCTCCAAGTGTCACCTTATCAATGATCAAACAACATCAATTTTTATTATGAGAATTATTATATCATGTGGACCATCCTCCATATACGTTCCTGCGTATGAGCCGTTAGTTAGTCATAAAAAACCATCACATAGCTCCTAAAAGCTCCTTAGCTCCTAAACGTAAACATGTGATTTGCCTTGCAGCTCTCGCTTCAGTGTTATAGAAAATGAATCAACATCCTCTGACCGCTGAGGTTTGAGAATTTAACAGAGCTGTGGTCTACGTAAAATATCATAAGTTGTCTCTGATTACAGTGATTATAAAAACCTGACTTTTACTGTTGTGAAAATTAACAAATTACTCCTTCCATTCAGAACACTATGTACAGGGGTGAGAGGCCAAAGGTCAGAGAGGTGAATGAATTCTTGTGTATGTTGTAGGCAGGTGGGTGGAAAATGTAAACTCTCCAGCGACGCCTCACAGAGAAGATGTCGGACCCCCGATGGCCTGATATGCAGCGGGAGGGGAGAGTGTGTGTGCGGGGTCTGTATTTGCCAAGTCAGTGAGCCGGGGATGTATTATGGGCCACGGTGTGAATGTCACGACTGGGTCTGTGCAACATATGACGGGAAGACCTGTGGTGGTAAGTACTATTAAAAGACATACAGCTTCCTTTTAGCACACACTGACCTATCACGTACATCAGGATCCATGATGTATGAGGTGTGGAAAAGAATGTGACCTAAACTTGTGAAAGCCTTTGATAGAAGGCGTTGATAGAAGCCTTTGATGTTCCATTTGTCCTTAGCTTCAGGGACCTCATTTCAATTACAGATTTTTCTTTCGCTCATACACAAACCCTTTCAAAGTGCCCTGTTTGATTTTTTTTTTATTATTATTTCAGCATGAGAGCTATTGCATTTAAAATTCTGAGCACTGCGCTTTTATTTCCGGTTCTCATACTCCGTGTTACCACTGAATAGTGAGACCTTGAGCTTAGTACCTTTTTAATGTTTGTCCTCAAACACATGTAAGCCTACAGTCCATTAGGCTCATGAGCATGAATGCAGTGCCCTCTAAGACTGTAATCCTACCTACCTTTCTGCCATTTTCTGACAGAAGCTGCAGACGACATTTGCAGCATACTCACATGTCTGTCATCTTTTCCTTTCTACGACTTTATTTTAGTTCAAAATCAAAATCTTATGATCTTTGGTCACAGGAGTAAATGTCCTCCCTGTCAGAACAGTGATTTAGAAAAAATTCACTCAGATGTGTCCTTTTTTAAAAAATATATATATATATATATATATATATATATATATATGTTTTTTAAAAATCTGACGTGAATATTGCACCTACACTGTAAAACCAGATAAGTTCATTTAACTTAATGGAGGAAACTAATTACCTCAAAAATTTTTAAAAAGTTGATAAATCAATTTCTTTAAAGCCAAATACACTTAAATATAACAAAAATTGAACTCAAACTTTGTAATTAAAAATACAATTTTTGTTATGTTAAAGTGTATTTAGCTTAAAGAAACTGATTTATCAACTTAAAAATGTTTGAGGTAATTAGTTTCCTCCAATTTTTGGAGTTAAATGAACTCATCCGGTTTTACAGCGTACATATTGTAACGAAGCTTAATTGCCAAGAGATATTTTCGATTTATTAATAATAGATGACTTCTAAAATGGCCAGATTTATTTGTCTGGAACTGAGCATTTATTTATCACTCGTAGTCTTTAAATCATTGTACTCTCACTGTGTTAGACTGTCATCACAGTCGTCTTAATTCCCGAAAAAACAATCGCATCCAGGCGACCCTGATTAGGCGATTCTTCGCTATAAATGTCTGTTTTTGTTGTTTTGTGCCCTTAAAAAAGCAGCTCACTTGACAGCTTATCAGCGAGAAAAACACTCCAGCCTTTTTTGTTCCTCCTACAGTTCAGTCTGTGGAACAGTAGCGATGCTAGGGAACATTAATGGAGATATGTGCAGATGGAAAGAGTGATTTATTTGTGAAGACAGGTTGTGAGACGGCGAAGAGCTCATTAGCTTCACCCGGTCCTGAAAGCCGAGGCCGGGTGTCTGGCCGGTAATAAGGTTTCGTTCACAGTTGGGCAAACTGCAAATGGACTCCACATATGGATCAGGACTTACAGTGGAGGTCAAGCCTAATCGCTAGCATTTCGGGCAAAACAATTGACGTCACAGTTTTGGAAAGCAGATGGCTGCCATTAGCTAATTAAACGCCTAGGCTCCGTCACGTGGAATTTCAATGTCGTTCTACTGCTTTTGTGCTTGAGAATGGTATTACAGACTCAAACATCTAAATGCTGGGAAATCCTGGGAAATCATACCAGGTGGAGGCATGTTATCAATGGAACTATACAGTATGAGAGACACTTATTCAAGACCCCGTATAGTATATAATTACTAGTCAGTTACTGGTAAGAAACATCTCCAGACCTTGCTACTAAGCCTTCATATGTGTTTGGATGAAATTTTTGTTACTGGTTGAATTTAGTTGGGCATTTAATAAGATGTTTTAATGATTAATTCATGCAACTTGGAGTATAATCTTGCCACTATATATAGAATGTGTGTAACGCGGTATGAAATCTGCGTTTCATTTTGTGCTTTTGTATCGTGTAATAACAATCAAGTTAAATCAGAAGTGAGGAAGCAGGCTGGGAAATGCATCAACTGCGTTGTATTCCCTTTTACATGACCTAATTTTGCTTTGAATCTGTTCTTGCTTTATTGCGGAGACGTTCAACGTGGCAGTTTTCCCCCCTTCCCTGCAGTAGTTTACTGGGTTTGATGGAGACTCGACTACTTCTGGCTCTAAGCATTCCTATGTGCAGAACTTTTCCATCTGCTCAGCTTGTTGTAGTTTC
This sequence comes from Ictalurus furcatus, assembly GCF_023375685.1. NCBI lineage: Eukaryota > Metazoa > Chordata > Actinopteri > Siluriformes > Ictaluridae > Ictalurus > Ictalurus furcatus. The sequence continues at coordinate 32,464,061 of NC_071260.1, read as the reverse complement.
TTTTCTCTCTCTCTCTCTCTCTCTCTCTCTCTCTCTCTCTCTCTCTCTCATGTGCCGTTTGACCCAGAGCTAGCTCTGATGTATAACACATTGCTTGTTCCACCCACAATACTGTCACCTACGGGGCTGTATTTACCCCAGGCATCACGTTAGATGTCATTAAACCTTTGAACAGCGAGATCAATATCAGTTTTACATTCAACTTGCGTATTTTCTCATTTGGCATGTTCAAAGATATTAGATCCGTATCTCTGGAAATGGAAGCATGATGTATTTGACCTTAAAGTGGTCTTATGCATATTTCAGAACGTCACACCGTGGGAATATTTGATATCTTCCGCTCCTGTCTAAGTTCTGTCAGGCTTTTGGTGTTTGTTTGTGTTTCACTTAAAGCCTGGAGTTCAATAGTTCCTACTCAGGAATGCTCTGTTAGCAGTCAGGTGAACAATATTTATTACAAAACATCTGGCTGCAACTTCAAGGCCAGCTTCGGGAGTCGTTAGAAGTGCGAGGAAACTTTGAAATTGAATGAAAGTGGCGGCTGGCAGCAGGGGTTTGATCTGTAAAGTATACCCTGGAACCTATTTGCTGCTCTTAATGATAATGATAGAGTACTACAAAGTGAGTACTCGACCAAATCTGACACGCTTTAAATGCTTTCAATAAAGAATTCAGAATGTTGCATCGTTGTATAATTGGCATCAAAAGAGTTTCTCTTTCTCCTCCATGTTAGCGTTAACATTTATGTCTCCCTACTTTTTTGTTTTTTTTAGATATGAGGGTGAGTCAAAATTGAAAATGTACATTAACTTTACAGTCAACATTGACTAATGGGGGTGGGGGATGTTTTTATTTGACTCACCCTCACGCTTAAGTGTTCATTAAGCACACTGTATTACTATGTAATAAAAACAAGCACTTGGTGGCTACATGCTAATGGCCGTGTTGATGGAAGGTGGGTGTATCGTGTCTCAGCCGGAGCGAAGGCCTAGCAATGTGTACATGCTGAGGTAAACATGTTGGACTGGGGCGAAACCAGCAACTTAGAGAAAAGACAGAAACACTTTTTGAAACATATTATAATGTGTGCTTAATTAGGGCAGGATGCGAGTGCGTAAACTCAGCGTGCACTGAATTAAGTATTTTTAATTTTGTTTTTTATTTTAAAAATCATAATCAATTTTCCTAGCCAAGATTGGTATACTGAAGCCAAACAGGGATAATCCATAATCAAATGCGATAACAGGGCAAAAATAAATAAATAAATAAATAAATGAATGACAAAACAACAAACAATACGGGATAAACAGTAACAGGAAGTATGTGTCCTGTAAAGAAACAAACACTTACATAGACATGACTTTGCAAAAAAAAAAAAAAAAAACACGGGGTGTAAAATAGTCAAGCTAATTAAGGACTTAACACAAAACAGCTGAACACATTAGGGTAATCAAACCAAGGAAACAACAGAGCCAAAAAAAAAAACCAAAAAAACCAAATAAGAGTGCAGCATGAATACGTGGGAATTTTTGTCAAATACAATGAGGTTAAAAAAAAAAAAGAAAAAAAGAAAGGTTTATATCTTTCCCGAGTCCAATATTCATCTATGGCTGTGTGATAGTGTTGAACAGTAATCAATTCCGTGTTGAGTCTAAACGTGAAATGCGATGTGATCTCACAGTAGACATGAGAATCTCTGACTCCCCTCATTAGCAGTGTGAGCTTTGGCTTAGGTCCTGTTGAGCTAAGCTGAGTTATTACCCCAGACAGGTGTCTCCCTCTCACTCACAACCCAGCACAGCTCCTATGTGCAATCATTTCACGCTTCGTAACACCGAACACGAGTAGAACAAGAGCAGAATAATTACCTGGCTGAAATTCACCTGGTTTTATAATCGCAGTTAAACCAACATTCATCAAAGAACGGACAAATTTACAGCACAGACAATTTCTCGATCGTGTTTATTTTTTTTGGCTAATTAACAAGCCAGAAACGGACATCGCACGTTAATAAAGAAAATATCAATAAAACATAATACTAGCTAACACCGTAAGACATGTATGTCATTTTCATTGGCTGTAATTAAGAACGAACAGCACATTCATATCAACGATATAGGAAATTGTTTCGCGTTTGATCATATTTTCCGAGGAGGATCGTCAGCAGGATCTATTTTACATCACAGACATAATCAGGAGCATAATCGCTGTGTCTGAAGTCTGGCAAATCTGAACATATCAGATATATTAACATCTGGGTATCATGTGATAGCATTAAGATCATATCTAGATTCAGTTCAGAACACGCCATGAAACCCTATCCCTGTAATTCATTTGTTATATGTGGATGGATCATTTCTGCTTTTTTTCGGCTTTGCCGACCAGACTTGTGCTTCATATCCTGCTCACCGGTTCTGCTGCAGATGTTTGTGTGATGGAAATGACTGAGTGAGACTGGAGAACTTTTACAGTTCCAGGCAGGTGGATGTAAAAGCGAACTAGATTTTATTTATTTATTTATTTATTTGACTAAAAAAACAACACCAGGAAACAGTGTGTTACAAATCAGGGTAGTGTGTGTGTGTGTGTGTGTGTGTGTGTGTGTGTGTGTGTGTGGTGTAATATCTGTGCTGGATTCGGTTCGGGATGAGAAGTGGTGTTGGCTAGACAGAATCCAGATGTGACAAGAACCGGTACAGAACACCAGCATGCCCATAGATAAACCGTTTTTATTCTGCGCTAAAACAGAAATCCCCATATAGAGTCAGATTATACAATCTATTATTATACAATCTTTTGTTTTCTTGTTGTGCAGTTTGCGTTAATATTTTCTACATCGGCGCGCATATCTAATACCAGTGAAGCCTTCGTTTCATTTCCGCTCACTTAAACAAGTCCGGCAGCTATCAAGGAGAATAGCCATTAGCACCTAAGATGAATCACTGATCTGCAATTTGTGTGATGAGGATGCATATCCTATAAATACTGTTCTCAGCTGGTCCGGATGAGTCATCCGGTTCAGGGGCGTTGTGCTGCTGTCTTAGCCTACACGGACGACTCTCAGACACGCCAAGCTCCTGGGGGATACTAGATAAATTACAGCTCCTGCGGCCCAGGCGTGTGGACGCGGCGGACAGTCAGGCCCACACTCTTCCTCCTAGCACTGAGTGGGTGACAATTAATATGTCTAGGCGATTGGCTATGCTGGTAGGCTCAGTACTTGGCATGAATGATGCCTGAGAGTGTGTGTGATGAAAGTAGGAGTAAAAATTTGAACAGAAAAGATGTTAAACCCCAGGCCTTGTGTGGGCCACGATGACTGAAATGTTCTCTTTCCTGAGTGAAATGAAATGCTCAATAATTATCAGTAATCACACTTACTAAGCAGTGTTATATGATGGCGGGACGGATTTGGTTTTTGCAGTTACGTTAATTATACAATTGTATCAGTAGAATTGAAACTAAAATTTCAATAGTGGGTTTTTTTTTGTTCCAGTTTGTAAAGCTTGAGTGAGTAAGGAATAAAACACACGGGGAAATGCTGCTATACAGTAGGAACATCAATCCATTTTCTGGGCCGCTTAACTTAGACAGGATCGCAGGGAGCCTGGAGCCAATCCCCGGGATCTCAGGGTACAAGGCGATGGGGGGGTGGGGGGGTGTCGACCCATCGCAGAGCACAATCGCACACACATTCACTTACTATGGACAGTTTGGAAATGCCAATCAGCCGTATGTATTTGGACTGATGGAGGAGTACCTCGAACGCCGTGGACACAGGGCGGAGGCAGGATTCGCACCCCTAACACTGGCAAACATGCTAAGCACTAAGCCACCGTACACCCCCCCACCCCCCCTTATAGGAACATCCCAAAGTCTTATATTTCCCTTGTATGTACCACAGCAACTTCTGGCCAATCAGGATCAAGAATTCAACAGCACCATGGTATGGCAATTATAATTCCAATGATCTTTAACTTTTTATGTCCCTAAGTCTTTCTTTATATGTAAATGTGTTTTGCTTCCAATTCCCAGAAGAGATTACAGATCTTTTTTTTTTTTTTTTTTTTTTTTTTACACCCGTCACTCAAACATCTCCAGCAGTGGTTTGTTTGAAGCAGAAGATGCATGATTCCTCTATTTTATATTGTATTTTTCAGAATACAAGATTAGCTCTAAAGCACTGAATGATTGCGAGAAGGCACTAGGGCACTCCAGTATTGAGAACATGACTATTGTTACTGACTGATGGATGGGCATTTAAAAGGACGTCAAATTTATCTGATGGATTAGAGTGCCAAGTGATTGAAGATGCTCTATATGCTTCGGCTACAGACAAGGAGCTGCAATTTGTAATGTAAACTCAGCAAAACAAAACAGAAAAAAAAGAAAGAAAGAAACGTCCTCTCACATTCAACTGCAAAGTGGAGGTGGATATCAGAAGGAACAGTCAGTATCTGGTGTAACCTCCAGCTGCTTTAAGTACTACAGCGCATCTCATCCTCATGGACTGCACCAGATTGGTCAGTTCTTGCTGTGAGATGTTCCTCCACTCTTCCACCAAGGCATTTACAAGTTCTCCATCACGTCTTGGGGGACACACATGCTTACACGTAATTTTCCACTGCGAGGACGATCAGCTGTCCTTCCTGTCTCCCTGTAGCACCGTCTCAGACGTCTTATGTTACAGACATTACAGTTTATTGCTCTGAACACATCTGCAGTCCTCATGCCTCCCTGCAGCAGGTCTATGTTATGTTCATGCAGGAGAGCAGGAACCCTAGACATCTTTGTCCTGGTGTTTTTCAGAGTCAGTGCAAAGGTCTCTTTAGTGTCCTAACTTATTGTAACTGTGACATTAATCACCGAGCGCCTGTAAACTGTTCGTGTCTTAAGGACTGTTCCACAGCTGCATGTGCAATAATTGTTTACGGTTCATTGAACAAGCGTGAAAAACATCCTTTAAACCCTTTCTGATAAAGATCTGTAAAGACTATGTGGATTTTACAAAATCTTTAAAATACAGTCTCCTGAAAAAGGGACGTTTCTTTTTTATTTATTTTTATTTTTTGCTGAATATATATGCTGTAAACAGTGTATTTTTCTGGAGATTTGAGTTGTTATGACACACATGTGAGATGTGAAATTCTTCACAATTTAAGGTAAACACGCAACAAAGAGGACTAGTCATATGTTCCACTGCTGAAAATATAAATATTTGACGTATTAGTATTATTGAAATTGTTGCTTCCTAACAGGATCAGGTTGAATGAATGCTTGCATGAAACATTTTTTCCATGTAACGGTTTGAACATATTTTCCATCAAGTTCTAAGGGTTCTTAATATGAAGTTCTTCCATACTGGGATCTATTCGTTCCCATTACAGATTTCCCATTAGCTTTTAATGGGGCTCTTTAGTTTTATTCTAGAATAGCAACTTCTAAAACATCTCCTGTGAGATTCAATTCTTTCTAATGCTTATCATCTCTTCAGCATTTTAACTTCTCCTTTAGCCAATCATTTTCCGTTATCATTCATAGATGGCATGATTCCACTTTTTCTTGACCATTACTGATATCCATACCGAAGCCTTGAGTATCGGCCAATACCGATACCCATTCCGTAAGCTTTAAAAAAAAATAAAATTTAGTTTTATTTTTACCTGAAGTAAACAGTTGCATTTTATGTAAAAATAAATAAATAAATAAATAAATTAACAGGAAAGAATACGTAGCTAAAAACACGTCGTACAAAACTGTAGCTTTTTCTCAAACAATCTCAAACGCACAAAAGGCACTTACAAATATAATAAAGTATAAAGCATCAATATAATAAAGTCAAAACTAACAAAAAAATATATACTATTTTAATATTTGTTACAGGATCAGATCTAATTCATTCATTTTATTCCCAAAATCAGATTCTCCTTATTTTTATATGTATAGTATCGACCTGGTACTGATCCTGGTTATTGGATCAGCATCATCTCTAATAATCAGTAATCATCATTGTTTAAGTCCAAAGTGTCCGTAGTGTATGAATGGGTGTGTGAGTGTGTATGTGATTGTGCCCTGCGATGGATTGGCACCCTGTCCAGGGTGTACCCCGCCTTGTGCCCCATGCTCCCTGGGATAGACTCCAGGTTCCCCGTGACCGTGAAAAGGAGTAAGATGGATGGATGGATGGATATATATATATATATATATATAGATATTGATATAGATAGATAGATAGATAGATAGATATACATATTTCAAAATATTAAATTAAGCCAACATACTGTACAGTATATCATCCTCAGCCATGCATTCACACATAAATCATGCCAAGTGTCCACTCGTTTATTTTATTCAGTCATAGATGCAGATTGTATTCAGTGTGTAATTAACTGTACTGACAGCCTGTAGTGCTGCATCATTACAGATGTGAATGTCACTGAAGTCCATTAGGACCAGTGAATCACCACTAAACCACCGACTATTAACACAAGGTCGTCATCAGAGACAACCGAGCTCCTAAAAAAAACATCAAACATGTCTACAATCACCTGTTAAACCATCCATTATGTTATAACCTCGTATAAAAAATAAAGTCCTGAAATACCATTATTAACCATTAGCAATAATGACTACTAAAGCAACAGGAATCAATAGGACCCATGATTTTTTATATTTTTTCCCCGTTTCTTTTCAGCAGGGTGAACAGGGTTTGTGAAGCGCGGGAGCAGAGATGATGCGTTCTGCCCTTGAGCAGCAGTGTCAAGTTGCATTATGGACGCTAAACCTACGGAGACGAGTGTGTGATTGCAGGAGGGCTTTTGATTATGTGGGAATAAAGACTTTTCTTTTTTTTTTTTCTTTCATTAATGTGTTTCATGCTATCAGGGGCATCAAAGCGCATTAGCATGGCCCTTGTTGTATAGTTACACAAGCGCGCGGGATTCACAGGAACAGAGGCAGCCTGGCTTAACCTGAGCTCCCCGTTAACGCGCCCCTGAGGCTCTGAGTCGATCCATTTTCGTCTTCACCTTGGAATAATTTGAAAATGGCGTGTGAAGAAATGCATTTCAGGAGGCATTCCTTTTCATTACGTGCTTGCATAATTCATAACACAATCTACCGACCACACAGTAAAGGCACACAAAAGGAAAGAAAAATAGTGAAAAACACCGGTAATGCTTCGGCTAGAAAGAATCCCAGAATATCCTCTGAAAAAATATTCATCATGAAGAGTGATCTGACCTGTTTTTGATGGGATTTTTATCATCAGCACTCAGTCTGTCAGTCAGTCAGTCAGTAATGTGTGTGACGTGAGGTTAGTCAGGTTTGTCTGATCTGACACTGTGAGAAGGGATCGCTTATATCATGATATACTGAACACGTATTTATATGCTTTACACATTCAATGTACAATGGCGCAATATTTTAAAAAGAAAACAGAGAACGTCGACCCTGTTTATACACGGCAATCTGTAACGGTACATTTGTCGCTTTTATCCAAAGCGACAAATGAGGAAATACGAGCAAAGCGATATATCAAGCGGAGAACAATACGAGTCGTGCTACTGTACAAGATCTATAATCGAGTTCTAGAGAAGCAAAATGCGCAGAGTAGAGGTGTAAGAGCCAGGGGAGGTTTTTTTTTGGGGGGGGGGTTGTTTGTAAATAATGTGGGGGTTGGTGTTTTAGGGGTTAGTTAGGTGTTCACGGAAGAGGTGGGTCTTTAGCTGTTTTTTGAAGATGGAGACAGATTCTGTGGTCCGGATTGAGGTCGGAAGTTCATTCCACCACTGAGGGACTGTTAGTGTGAAGGTTCTGGAAAGGGATCTTGATCCACACTGAGTAGGTAGTACTAAGCGTCGGTCGTTAACCGATCGCAGATTGCGTGAGGGAACGTAAGCCTTCAGGAGGGAGTTGAGGTAGGGGGCACTGTTCCAGACAAGGTCTTGTACGTGAGCATCAAGGCCTTGAATTTGATCCGGGCGGATACAGGAAGCCAGTGGAGGGAGATGAAGAGGGTGTGACATGCGTCCTTTTGGGCCGGTTGAAGACGAGGCGTGCTGCTACATTCTGAATCATCTAAAGGGGTTTGATGGAGCTGGCTGGGAGGCCTGGGAGTAATGCGGGAATCGAGTTCCCAACCCCGGAGGTGTGAGGCAAACATGCTAACCACTAAGCCACCGTGACCCCCCCAGGTTAAGTAAATATGCATAGTAAAATAATAAGCAAAATATAATGTTATAAATTAGTTGTTTGAATGTTATATCTGGCAATGTGAAATCAATGAAATAAGAGTGGGCTGCACACACACACACACACACACACACACACACACACACACACACACACATAGTAATGGGGTTTCCCTAGTAAAACACAGTAAAGCTTGTGAAAAGGAAGAGTGTTATTGGCTTGTACATCACACTGCCCTTCACACCTTCACCAAACTCTTTACTGTACACATCTGAAACCTTTCACAAAATCCATCTCTGAGCTCATGTGACCCAGGGACATAATGTCATTCTCCACCCAGCCATTTCATTTACCAACCGGGATTCAGGGATATGCAACCCCAATTCCAAAAAAAAAAAAAAGTTGGGACCGTATGGAAGATGCTAGTAAAAACGAAGAGGGATGGTTTGTAAATGGACTTTGACTTGTATTTAAACAACGTTTAATTACATATGACCAACGTTGATTTTGAAATCGATGCATGCAGCACGTTCCAAAAAAGATGGGACGGGGGCAGCTTAGGACTAATAGCGATGTGACGAGTTGAAATAAGAAGGTGATGTGAAACAGGTGAGGCAATCGTCTAATCATTGTGTATAAGGAGCCTCCAAAAACAAGGCCTAGTCCTTCAAGAGATCACTTCCGGTGCGAGAACTCTGTGCGCGTCTGGCTGCCGCTCAACACGTGACTCTTTCTACTCACGGTCATGGTCACACTCTTGATTTAATCTGTACTTCCGGGTTTGATATTGCATCAATCTCCTCTTTTGACACCGGCATCTCTGATCATAAGCTCATTGAATGTAGTCTACCTGCTCAAAAGAAATGCAGTAACACTATGATATCCTATCGGGACCTTAAATCTGTCGATGCCACATTGATCTCTGCTTCCATTGCTTCCTCTACAATTTCTGATGTTTTTGATATCTCCTGTCCTGCAATGATACTCTCAAAATACCAGTCTGTTATTTCTGATATTTAGCTTAATCACGCTCCTATGAAGACTACGCCTGTCCTCTGCTTCCACACGTCCCCCTGGAATACACCTGAGCTCCGGACCTTAAAAGTCATTAGTAGACGGCTCGAGCGGCTTTGTAGGAAAACTGGTCTTAGTGTTTACCAGCTAGCTCTCACTGATCCCCTCAACACATACAAAACCGCTCTGAATGCTAACTATGTTCCCACAATGATCAATAAAGAAAGCAGTAGGCTTAAGGTTTTGTCTGGCACAATCAATAAGCTAACCCAACCTTCAGCTCATGATGTTCTGAAGAGCATCTGAAGAGCTTTGTTGGTCTTTTCTGAATTACTTCCAGGAAAAGTTGAATCCTGTCTGTCAGTGCTTTATAGGCAAGGCCTCGGATTGTAATGTTCTGCCTGACCACTCTTGTCAACAGTTGTCTAGCTTTACTCCTACGAACCCCTCATCTGTCAGTGACTTAATAGTCAAATCCAGTTCTTCATCTTGCCACCTTTATCCTTCTCCTACATTTCTCCTCAAATGCTGTCATTCTGTCCTTTCATAAACAGATCTTTTAGCTTCTGCTTCTCTCCCTCTAGCGCTTAAAACTGCCGCAGTGACTCCAGTTCTTTAAAAAATATATATATATAACTTGGACCCTACTGTTCTTTCTAATTTTCACCCTGTCTCTAACTTACCGTTCATTTCTAAAATACTGGAAAGCACAGTTGCGTCCCAGCTCCAATCTCCAATCTCTTAGACCCCTTTCAATCTGGCAGAAAGATACGTACACATTTTGGAGCAACGTGCGCTTCCATCCAGAGCAGGACAACGCCAAACCCACATTCTGCCCGGATTACAAGCGCATGGTCGCGTAAACAGAGAGTGCGGGTGCGAGCATGGCCCGCTGCAGTCCTGACCTGTCTTCGATTGAGAACGTGTGGCGCATTATGAAGCGCAAAATAAGGCGATGAAGGAACCGTACAATCACGCAGCTGAAGAAATGCGTAATGGAAGAATGGTCGCTAAACTTAACCAACTGGAGTCTTCACTCAGCGTCCAAACGCTTAATAAGTCTTATTAAAAGAAAAGCTGATCTTACACAGTGCTGAACAATCGACTGTCCCAACTTTTTTGGAGTGTGTTGCAGTCATCAGATTTGACATGAGTGTATATTTATCAAAAATACAGTAATTCCCAAAGTAATACATCAAATAATGTGTTTTCGATATTCAATACAGCGGGAACTGAATTTTCAAACGACTCTTTTTGTTTGTTTGTTTGTTTGTTTTTCCTTTTCCATGCTGTCCCAACTTTTTCGGGATTGCGGTCGTACCTTCTATTCGAAATAATCAATAGCTGTCAAGTGTGTTTCTGTGTTGTCATTGCAGGTCATGGAGCATGTGACTGTGGTAAGTGTGAGTGTGATGATGACTGGTTTGGAGAAGCCTGTCAGTACCAGGAGAACTGCAACCTCTCTAAACGAAAAAGCAAAGACCTGTGCCGCAACGCTCAGGGAGTGGTGTGCTCCAATGCAGGTGAGAGAGAGAGACATATTACACCTACAGCTTGTGAATCTGACCTTGCGATGCTCTCCACTTTCTATCCCCAGAACACATCCAGCTGAATTCTGCTGCAGAATTATTAGTAACCTTCATGAAAATGAGAAAGTTTTCAAAAAATGATATCAAACATCTCATACGACGCTATATGAATACGTTATACGCTTTCATTTAAACACAATATATTGATTCGTGCATAAAATGTTATCTTAAATATTTGCCCCCCAGGGAAAACCACTTGTTTCAAAAGTATTGGGACTTCTGCAGTTAATATTTTGTGAAAAACAACACAGAGTCTCTTCCTGCGCTGTTTGATAAAGACAGAGAACCTTTTATAGACCTTTTAAAGAGCTTTATTTTTAGGTTTCCAAATAACCTCCTGGCAGAAGAACCGGGTTTTGGGCAAAAATGTTCTCAATGGGATTCATAATGCTATCAATTTTCACAACAGCCTGTAGACAATTGGATTCAAAACAGCTCCAAACCATTAATGAGCCACCTCCATATTTTACAATGAGTACCAGAGGCTTTTCTCAGCATTTCACTGCCAAAATCGTGATGGCATTTTTGGCAAAATAAATTAGCTTTCATTAGGTCTCATCTGACCGAAACGCAACACTGATTGAGGAGTTAGTGGACAGGTAATGGAGAGGTAATGCATGTAAACAGCTTGCGATCGTGGAAGTAACATCTAAAAATGATTGGTGAAACTCTAAGAATCAAATACACTGCAATTCTGAAACTGTCATCTTAGGATTTTTCTTTGCCTGCCTCAGCATCTCACCACAGTGTGGGAGGTCAGTATGCTCATGGGTCCAATTCCTGGTAACTACTGCAGAACGTTTTATGCCTCCATTTATGCGCCTTTTCTTGTATGCACGATACGCATTTAAGTATATTTTAAGGGTGTCAATAATTTTGACATTTGCTTGGAGAGAAAAAAAAAAGCTATAATGCTGAAAGACTTTAAGTTATCACAGGAAATGTACAGGAAGTAGTCTCTCTTGTTATTAAAAGGGAAAAATTTGAATCACTGTGAATGGGTTTTTTCCACAATATGTCTTTGTTTTTTTTTGTTTTTTTGTACAGTACAGTTCTTACCTATTCTTCTAAAGGGTGCCAGTAATTATGAGGCTGGCACCTTGTATGCACAAATGTAATTTTCTTGTGATTCAATGCTTCATATACTGCCTTTTCCAAACAGCACAGAAAGACACTTTCACGGTTAAACATCCGTACGCATTTGAATGTCCCCCCTCATGTGTACACAATGACCCCTCATGTGTACACAATGACCCCACATGTTTCATTCAAAAGAAGTCCTGGATTCAGAAGCCAGTGTTGTATATACTATAACCAGTTCAGTGTGTGTGTAGATGTGGAAATGTTCTTGAACATACGTACATGTCATGTCTGTGGGTGTGCACATGATACCAGCATACTGACAAACCCAATAAACTCAGCTGTAGTCATAATAACCTTCTTCATGACCTTTAACCCTGACTTCTGAGGGTGAAGGTCCAGCTGTCACACCCCCTGCTGCTGCACCTGCCTCTGACTCGATAATCTCCGCATCATCTGATTCCCGTTAACGTTCCCACCGCTGTGAATAGTCCGGAATATTCTGTAGGACTATGCAAAGTCTTTAAAGCAGTTTTAATGCTGAACTCTCCATGTGGTTCCAGTCCAGTGTGTGTGTGTGTGTGTGTGTGTGTGTGCACCTATGGGGTGTTTATGTTTATATGAATTTGCAGCTAGGTGTCAGGTGTCTGCTTATAGGCTTGTGTGAAGTGTGTGCATGTCTATTTGTATGCATGCATACCTGCGTGTTGAGTGATAAGTGGTACTGAAAGGATGGCTGCGTGCGTGCGTGTGTGTGTGTGTGTGTGTGTGTGTGTGTGTGTGTGTGTGTGTCCGACAGGAACGTGTCTTTGCGGCAGCTGCGATTGCCGCAATCCCGATGGCAAAGGCCTCATCAGCGGCCAGTACTGTGAGTGTGACGACAGCCAGTGTCTAGACGAGGATTCAGGGGAGGTTTGTGGAGGTACGTCTCCCTGATCATCCACGTCCACTTCTCTTTTCACGTCTCTAACATCAATCAATTAGACTAGCTCTGCACCACAGCGCTGTTGACTTCTCTAATCAGAAGGTGTTGATTCATTCTCTATAACAGCAGGGTTCTGACACTATGTTATTGTTTCCATAGTAACAACTAATTCACAGGGACTTATATGGCAGACACTCCACATGACCTAAGCCTTATATACACACATATATATATATAAACAAAAACCTGATTTTGTTGTTTAACAAAGAGAGCGGTATAATGCTTGATATAGTGACGTTTTCTGTTAGGAGATATTTATGTAAGATTTATGGAAGGAGTCTCGAGTGTCTTCAGGACAGAGGAGTTAGCACTGTCTGGTTTCTCTATAATATAATAAGCTGTAGGGTGTTTTTTTGTTTGTTTGTTTGTTTGTTTTATTAACTTCAAGAGAGAGAAAATAAAAAAGAAAGGCGTGTGAGGAATGATTATTTATAGCTCCTATAATACAGGTTAACGAATGAACTCGTCTCCCAGATGTACAACGTGAAACACATAACATTGAATGTAACTATAATTGATTGACAAAATGATGTTGTTCATTAATATATTAAAATGATCATTGTAAGGGTTGGCCTTGCACCTCCGTGGTTGGGGTTTTGAATCCCGTCTCCACCGTGTGTACGTGGAGTTTACACGTTCTCCCTGTGCGTCGGGGGTTTTTCTTCCCCCAGCCCAAAGGCATGCATTGTAGGCTGATTGGCATGTCTAAATTGTCTGTTATGTGTGTGTGTGATTGTGCCCAGCTATGGTTTGGCACCCCGTCCAGGTTGGTCCCCAGCCTCGTGCCCGAGTTCCCTGGTCTAGGCTCCAGGCTACCCGTGACCCTGTGTAGGGTAAGCGGTATGGACAATGGATGGATGGATGCATTATAATCGATGGCAAATCACTGTGGGTTGCTAACACAGCCCATTGTTTTATTCCGTGTGTAAATTACATTATAAAACTTTGATTCCACTGTAGTTGAATAGTTGAATAGGTGCACTTCATATCTCTGTCATATCACATTCCATTGCACTGCCAGGGCTTATTAAAATGACTCAGTTGCTGTGCGTGTAACCTGATTCGTCGCAGGAAGTGCGTTGAAAATAATATCACACGTTTATAATACATACGAGATTCGCATAAGGATGAGGTTAAGGTCAGGTACTGAACACTCTCGGTAAAAAAAAACAAACGCTATTAAACTGTACATTGTCCTTGTCGTGATGCACTCGAGTGTAATATTTATCTTAATGTTCTGTTTAATGTTATGTGTTTAACATTGTATATCTGGGAGACTTCAAGTGTCGTGTGTGATGTGCTTGACATGTTTCCTGTCCTTGTCCATCACAACCTCGCGAAGCAATGGTGCAGTTTATTACCCTTCTTTCAATGCCGCTGTACTTCTCCTCCCCGTTGATTTTTAATGCATAATGAATAACGTGATGGGGGGGAAAAAACGGTGTAATTTTTATTTTTTCCTTTCTAAAGTAGAGTCCATGCAATTTAAAGAAGTAACCGTATATATATTTGTTGTGAAATGTGAGTTGCTGTTATAAGGACAGTGGCTTTCGTTTTGCCAAGGTTAATTATATCTAATAGAGATAGGCACCTCATATACTCTCAGAGGCTTTGCAGCCCCAGTCGGCCCACTTCAATTAACTACAGTGAGTTAATTTGGGAAATGGGTATTCTGTTTTTGTACTGGGGCTTTATAGGAGACAGTCATTCAACTGCTTTGAAGGTTTCACCAAAACAGAGCTCGAATTTAAACCGCATTCCAGTGACTGTCAAGCATACAATGCAATTCTTAGGGGTGACGAGATAATGCTAGAGAGCCATGCAACTCTGACACTCAACTGGCTGTGATTTGTTCTCTCTCTCTCTCTCTCTCTCTCTCTCTCTCTCTCTCTCTCCTGTCGTCTTTGGTTGCAGGCCATGGAATGTGTTACTGTGGAAACTGTTACTGCTCGGCTGGTTGGCATGGAGATAAATGCGAATTCCAGTGTGACATCATCCCATGGGAAAGCAAACGGAGATGCACGTCTCCAGATGGCAAGATCTGCAGTAACCGAGGTTTGTTGTCTCATGCACTTTTTGCACCAGTTGATAGAGGTGCTATTGCAGTGATTCTGTCGTGTTATTGCAGGAGTACAATAGAGGGGTTTTCCTGAGAGAAGACACATGGGCTGTGTTTGGCTTAGTGCTACATCCCAGCCTCTTACTGCATAAATAACTCTAGGTGACAGGTATAGATGAGAATGGGACCCCTCTTGGCTCTGTTCCCAGACTAGTACTGGGAGTGGAGGAGAAAATCACGAAAAGGGATAGGATAGAGAAGAAGAAAAAAAAATCTTTCTGAGAATCACTAGCAAATGATTACTAGTAAATGATTTGGTAATTAGTCTCTGCTGTGATGAGTGAAAATGTTTGGGCTCGCACTACACCACTCTTCAGAAATGATACACTCTGTGACAGAACCAACAAGTAGGTCTTTTACGCATTATGCAGAAAATGCTAAATGCACATGCACCTTTCCCTTCGCCTCTACATTTAAGGCATTGGTTCTGGGTTATTCTGGATTCTGAAGTGAGAATGGATTCTGACAAGCAGTCTTCTGCAAAATGCTGCAAAATGAGCGAGGTTTATGCAGTGCCTGTAGCGCCTAACTAATCAGTGAAATCGTGTTGTAACTGAGGGAGAATTTCTCTCCTTCTTTCTCTCCCTCTGTCTCTGTCAGAACTCCAAGCATCATTGAAATAGTTAGATTCAAGCAAAGAGATGTTTGTTGGGCCCTTGAGCAAGGTCCTTAACCATCAACTGTCCAGTTGTATAAATGAGATATGTGTAAGTCACTCTGAATGATAGCGTCTGCCCAATGCTGTAAATGTAATTCTCGATTGCTTCAAGATTTTTTTTTTTCAAGCAGTTTTTAAAAAAAAAAAAAAACCACCATTTTATAATCTTCACCTGTCTAGTTTTGGGGTCTGTGCCCACTGTAGCCTCAGATTCCTGTTTTTAAGTTAAAGGACTGCAACCCAATGTGTTCTTCTGCTGTTGTATCCCATCACGTCACGGTTTGGCACCTTTCTATCTTAGTGCACTGCTTCTCCACTACAACCCGTCCCGCTCTCTCAGGTCCTCTGGGCTCGGAATTCTCTCTGTCCCTAGATTTCGTCTGTCACCCATGGGTGGCAGGTCTTTCAGTGTTGTAGCACCTAAAATCTGGAATTCTCTCCCTCTGACACTTCACAGCATCACAGCCATGTCAGAATTCAAATCCCAGTTAAAAACGGATCTGTTTTCTCAGTCTGATCTGTCCTGATCTGTTATAATGCATTTTCTCAGTGTCGTCACTGTCTATTTCTTTTCTGTGTTTGGTTGCTCATTGTTTTTCACATTGTGGGTTTGTACATGATTGTTCATTGTTTATGTGTCATTGTATTGTAAAGCGTCTTTGAGCTCTGGAAAGGTGCTATATAAATTAAACATATTATTATTATTATTATTATTATTATTATTATTATTATTGTTATTATCCACCTTAAGGTTCGGCATTCTGAGATGCTCCTCTGCTCACCACAGTTGTAAAGAGTGCTTATTTGAGTTATTATTTGACTATAGATTACCTGTCAGCTCTAACCAGTCTGGCCATTCTCCTCTGACCTCTCTAATCAACAAGGCATTTCCACCAACAGAACTGAACCAACATCGAACCAACAACCATGCCACAAAGTCACCGAGATCACATTCTTTCCCCATTCTGATGGTTGATGTACTGAAGCTCTTGACCTGTATCTGCATGATTTTATGCACTGCGCTGCTGCCACATGATTAGCTGATTGGACAATAGCATGAATGTGTATGGGGTATAGATGTTCCTATTAATATGGCCAGAGAGTGTAAATAACTTTTAAAATGTGATTTAAATGCAACTGAATTGGGCTGTCCAGTTTTATCTGTAACGCACAATACAATGTACGTGCTTAAAGATGCACAGGATTATAAATACAGTGGGGAAACCTAAACAGACTGAAGGCGGTTGAAATAGATTCAAGTTTGCTTTGCTTTAAAAAAATAATAAATAAATAACAATCACCACATTTGTTTGTTCCAGGGCAAAATTTAAGCTCTTTGTCACTCTTCAGCCTCTTCTGTTTTAATATTCTATTCCCAGGCTTCAATTACCTATTCTACTTTGCAGTTGATGGCTCTCAGTGGATCGCTGGTATCTAGTTAAATGCCAACATCCCTTTTACATTTAGCCATTCAGCCTCTCGGTCCCAGAAATAGCTTTTCATTAAATGGAAAACTGAAGTGTCAACAGCCTTCTGTTTTAAAGTCAGATGGTTCAGTTCAGGACCAATGCTGTAAAAGCTGCCATTAAAAAAAATCTATCAGTGGAAATTAAATTAACAGTCATTAAAAGTATAGCCGTCAGCATACGGAAGTTTTGGTACGGTGCCTTGGTAAAGTATTCAACCCCCCTTGGTGTTTTTCCTGTTTTGTTACATTACAACCTCCAATTAAAATGGATTTTTATTAGGATTTTGTCTAATGGACGTAACAGAATAGTCCAGAGTGTTGAAGTGGAATGAAAAAACACCTTGTTTTAAAAAATTATAATCAATTAAAACCTAACACCCCCCCTTACCCAAAGAACACCATTCCCAGAATGAAGCATGGTGGTGGCAGCATCGTGCTGTGGGGATGCTTTTCATTGGCAGGGACTAGAATGCTGGTCAAGATTGCAGGAAAAATGGATGGCACTATGTACAGTGCAGTTCCTGATGAAATTTGAGACTGGGCTGGAGGGTCACCTCCCATGACCCTAAACATACTGCTATAGCTACATTAGAGTGGGTTAAAGGGAAATATTTTAATGTCTTGGAATGGCTTAGTCAAAGCCCAGACCTCAATCCAATTGAGAATTGCTGTACACCAACACATCCCATCTAACTTGAAGGAGCTGAAATAGTTTTGCCTTTAAGAATGGGCAAAAAAATCCCAGTGGCTAGATGTGCTAAGCTAATAGAGACATATCATAAGACACTTGCAGCTGTAATTTTTTTGCACCTCTAATGTGGTAGGCATGTTGTGTAAATCAAATGGTACATCCCCCACCCCACCCACCCACCCACCCCCATAATTAAATAAACAAACAAACAAACAAATAAATGAATGCTATTTTCATGATGTAATGCAACGAAACAGGAAAAACACTGGGGGTGGGGTTTGGGGGGGGGGGTATCACACACTTATCCACTCCTAGGGACAATACAGAGAAGTCACTCCACCTACTAATTTGAGGAAACCCATGTGAATAGACTATATAAAATTCCCCACAAACAACAACTCAAGCTCAGGATTGAATCATGGACCCTGCAGCTATGAGGCAGCAATGTTCCCCGCTGTGCCACCATGCCCCCATAGTCAGACTGTCATTATCTGAAAATACACCGATCCTCTTGATAGAGAGAACAATGCAAATGAACATGAAATAAGAAAGCGCAAAGGATGTAAGGTTATTGCAGGTCAGAGCAGTGGCAGCAGCAGTATGAGGCTGGCAGATGGCAGGGCTATCCGTGTGCCCTCTCTTCACTGGAGCAGATGAAAGAAAATGGGATTTTGAGCAGTGTAGCAGCTTGGCTCGGGCGCATCCAACAGAAGGTGTTTCCCCTGACTCTGTTCCTCCGCAAAACTGTTCTCGAAACTTATTGGAGCTGGCTGAAGCCACTTCTCTCCTTTCAGTTCTACATATAAAAAATGTTCTTCGTCTGGTTAAAGCTGTCGTTATTTGGTTATTTATGTCAACATGTTTACTGGTAACTATTATGCACTATTCAGTAATCAGTATAACGACACTAATAGGGAAACGTTAAGAGTGGCGACTGTAAGTATGAGCCCACTGAGACTGGGACATTGTAGCTTTTTAACCATTAGGTTTCATGTTCTCTTTGAAGATGTTTTATAAAGTTTATGAAACTACACTTGATGAAAGCTCTACCATCTATCGTTTTCCTTGGCAGGGACATGTGTATGTGGAGAATGTACCTGCTATGATGTAGATCCATCAGGGGACTGGGGTGACATTCATGGAGACACATGCGAGTGTGACGAGAGGAGCTGCCATGCTACATATGACAGATACTCAGACGAGTTCTGCTCTGGTAAAACAAGCATGGGTTTTTTTTTTTTTTTATGTCTTAATTGCGTTTGCTTAAATTGTCAGATTAATGACAACAGCTAGTACATTCATCTGATGTCGAGTTGATTTTTGCTGGTAAATGGTTGTGTTATGAAATTTTCCAGGCTGACGTATATTAGAACAATAACATGACTAACAATTTAGCTTAACAACTGGTTTGTTAGATAGAGTCACATAATTGGGATTATGTTAAACATTACTAACATAACAAACTTTCTCTAAAGCCCCATTCGGATTGATGAGGTGGTAGGGCCATTCAGTTATTACCACAGGATCTTAATGAATTTGTCAAGTCACTCATTTTTTTCCACACACACGCCTAGAAAGACTGCACCATATTTTACCTTCTATAAAATAACCAGTAGAAATAATCTCAGGCAATGTATGCTTATCTCCCATTTAAATTGACATGATTCCAAAGATACATGATTACACAGACACTCCAGGAAACCGTAAATCTCCCATCAATCCCAAAACCGAACTATTCGTTTAGTATTAGCGGAGTTTAAAGCGATAGTTCACTCAAAAATGAAAATTCTGTCATCGAGTACTCGCCCTCATGTCGTTTCAAACCCAAAAGACTTTCATTCATCTTCCCAAAACAAATGTAAACGTCTTTAATGCAACCTGGGAGATCTGCATTTAAAGTCCCTCCATTTACAGTCCATGTAAACAAAACTTTCTAGCTCCAAAATGTTCATAAAGACGTCGTAGAAGTATCGGTATGCTTTCGGTATACGAATGCTTTCATTAAAAATGTCTTCATTTGTGTTCCAAAGATGAATGAAAGTGTTATGGGTTTGGACCGACATGAGGGCAAGTAATCAATGATGGATTTTTCATTTTTAGGTGAACTATCCCTTTAAAATGCAGACCAATAAAACGTAGGTAATATTTAAAAAGTCAGATAAGCAATACTACCAGGGGTTTTAGGTTATTAGTTATTGATTTCCTAGCACAAGTTTAGCCTACAGCCATATTATGGTCATGTGACCTACTAATAATCGAGTGTAATTTGCTCAGCCACAAGTCCCACAAGCACTTATAGTAAAGGTCAAAATAATCATTTTGAATTAAATGAAGGTGATACGAACTGATAATTATAATTTTTTATTTTACGGTTTTACTTCTACGTTATCGAGTCAGTACAAAAACATTTTAGATTTCTCAACATTAGTTTTCCAGCACAAAATGAATAATAAAATTGTCACAGAAAAATGTTTGTGAAGGCTGCAAAAATAAATGGTCTGCACTTATATAGTGCTTTTTTGAACCTTAGCGGTTCTACAAAGTGCTTTACAGTGTGTCTCATTCACACACATCAATAGTAGCAGAGCTGCCATGCAAGGTCTTAGCTCGGGAACAACTTGGGGTTCAGTGTCTTGCCCAAGGACACTTCAGGATGTGGAGTCATGTGGGCCGGGAACCAAACGATTAGTGGACAACCCGCTCTACCACCTGAGCCACAGCCGCCCATACATAAGACGCGAGTGCGACAGTCAAAGTCTCCAGAAGAACCGTGGGTGGTTCTGCAAGATGCTCAATAAAACTTACAGCTCATTTCCTTATAAATAAAACTGCACTAATTGTACCGGAGACTACTTTTTTGTTTAACTAAAGGGTCGTCACACCAAATATTTACTTTGTTTCATTTATTACTGCTTACTGCTTACTTTTTATAGTATTTTTATTCATGTACAAACATTTCATTTCATTCTTTTTGTAGGCATCTCTGCTCGACAGCATTTCTTTACAAGTGCCTAAGACTTTTGCACAGTACTGTACATTATGAAGACAGTCCCCTTTCTGTGATTTATACAGATACGTATCGGTTACCCCAAATGACGTGATCATAATTACTACAGACTTCAGTCATTTTCCAGCAATTTTACGTAACAGAAATACGGCTGGAAATCCTATCCTGTCTGAGTAGCGCTTAATTTCGAGTCTGTGAAAATATACATACAGGAACTCTGTCATCCTGATGTCTTTGCATTGTCCTAAACTGATAAGCAGAAATAAGGAACCCGATGCCAACGAAAACACGCATACTGACACTTTCAGAAGCTTGACTAGGTTACAGTGTTATACACTGAGTGCTGAGTACAGGGCACATGGTGGAGTATCTTTAAGAAGTTGAAACATCTGTCCATTTTTCTAATTTACCTTACCTGACAGACTAAACTCATCACAATTATGTAACTCTGACATATTAAAACTACACTGAGCGACAAAGTCATGGTGCGCGACTGCACATCAGCCTGGAAAGTCCCATAACTCAACCGGACAAAAATCCAGGTCACTTAACTCATGCTACGTTACCCCAACTTCAGAACTGATTAACGTATATGGTAAAAGGTTTATGCAGGGGTCGTGTAGTCTTATTAACACTATAACACTCTATATCTCTATCCCTAAGTAAAGTCTTCACTTGTTTTGCTCAAGGAATAAGGATATTACAGCATAATGTGTGTGGAGCAATTGCCTGAAATAGCAGGCATGTCAAATCCAGTGGTGGAAATAGTGATTTGGCTGAAACAATAAGGGTGGACCTGTACTCCTTCCATGTGTCGTTCAACCCTCCCTCACTCCTCCTTTAGTAAACACGGGCCTGCTGGATTAGCCTGAGCTCACAGACATGAGGTATGAAAGAAAAACATACGCACATCTGTGTTTAATATTGAGGCATAACTCAGCGGTCAGGACTATGTGTTCTGCTTGCAGTGGAAAGGCGGAGCAAACTCGTGGAGTGAAGTTATATTACGTTCACTGTGTGTCGTTGTTGTTTTAAATCATACACTCCTATGCAAATAGAGACTCACATACAGCACAAAGTGTGATTTTCTGTGCTCTGTCTCCAGAGCAGAGTCACAGCTTATTTTGCTTCTGTAGGTCACGGACAGTGCCACTGCGGGAGGTGTGACTGCAAAGAGGGCTGGACAGGCAAGAAATGTGAGCATCCTGTCTCCTGTTCGCTCTCTGTGGAAGCCAGTCAGAAGAAGTGCAGAGGGACCTCCAACCTGCCCTGTCATGGCAGAGGTACATCTGAAAATGATTGTTTTACCAAAGCAAAAAAAAAATACTTTTGCAAACTAGTCTTCAGTTTTCACGCCACGTCAGTGAGAATTCGATTACGTCACATGATGCTCTCAGAAAAGGGTGCTACTCTAAACTGTACCTTTCATCGACACTGGGGTGCTACCGTCAAGAGTACAGGGGTGGAAATAGTACTGAGAAATTATACTATTATAAGTGAAAGTATAAATAATGTGTCATAATCTTACTCAAGGGGACACGGAGGCTTAGTGGTTAGCATGTTTGCTTGCACCTTTGGGGGTTGGGGGTTTGATTCCTGCCTCCACCCTGTGTGCGTGCATGTTCTCCTCGTGCTTCAGGGGTTTCCTCCAGGTACTCCGGTTTCCTAATCCAGTCCAAAAACATGTATTCTAGGCTGATTGTCCGTAGCGTGTGAATGGGTGTGTGAGACTGTGTGAGGATCGTGCCTCGTGCCCCGAGTCCGAGGCTTCCCCACGACCCTGTGTAGGATAAGCAGTACAATTACAAGTGGAAGTATCCATGCTTTTTTCAAACGAGATGTTCATTCGACACGGGGTAATATATGAGTGTTTGCTTACTCCGGCATATTGAAACATTTTACTGAGGTAGGGCCAGGGACACTCATCCTCAGACTGAACACTGCAGTCATTGGTTATTCATATTCAAACACACATGGATAGCTTTAGAGCTAACTACATTGTGTCACATGAAGTGGTCACCACAACGGAAGAATTAGCATGACTCTAGATAGTTATATGTAAGTTGATGAACCTGATTGGATGCTAAACTGAAATGATTGGATTATTAAATTGGCTGGATGAGAGAAGAGACCTTTGAGATTTGTAACTAGTACTTTGAAGGAGTACTAAGTAAGGTTTGTTATTATTATTATTATTATTATTATTATTATTATTATTATTATTTAAAGAGTACTCAAGTAATGTATACACACAGTGCTGTGAAAAAAGTATTTACCCCCATCCTGATTTCTTCTGTTTTTGTGTATATCTCATGCTAAATAGTTTTAGATCTTCAAACGAAATACATCATAAAACAAAGGCGACCTGAGAAAACACACAATGCAGTTTTTACTTTTTTTATTGAAGCAAAAAAAAAGGTTATCCAATACCTATCACCAATGTAAAAAAACAAAACAACTAATTGCCCCCTTTGGTTGTGCAACCTTTCGCAGCAATAACTGCAACCAAACGCTTCTGATAACTGGAGATCAGTCTTTCACTTACTTCTAGGACTAGGACGCACTCCTACGCTTTGGATCATTGTCTTGCTGCAAAATCCAGTTGCGCTTGAGTTTCATCTTATGGACTTACCCAGGCCCCGAAGCAGCAAAGCATCCCCACACCATCACATTTCCTCCACCATGCTTGACCTTAGGTATGATGTTCTTTTTGTGGAATTCGGTGTTTGGTTTACGCCAGATGTAACGGGACTCCTGTCTTCTAAACAGTTCCTCTTTCGACTCATCAGTCCACAGAACGTTCTCCAGAAAGGTTTGAGGATCATCACGGTGTGTTTGGCAAAATTCAGATGAGTCTTAATGTTCTTCTGGATTAGCAGTGGTTTTCACCTCGCCTCTCTTCCATGGACGCCATTTTTGCCCAGTGTCTTTCTGATAGTGGAGTCATGAACAGTGACCTTCATTGATGCAAGACAGGCCCTTTGATGTTGTCCTTGGCTCTTTCTTTTCTCGTTACAATGGCACCCGTCAAGGGGTGGGACATATTAAGTAGCAATTGAACAGTCAGTTATCGAAGTCGGTGTGTTGGAAGCAAGAAAAATGGGCAAGGGTAAGGATCTTGAGGGTCTTCAGATTTTGAGGATCTTCAGGTCTTCAGGGGTGTTCCCGGTATGCAGTGGTTAATACCTACCAAATGTGGTCCAAGAAAGGACAACCTGTGCACCCAGGGACAGGGTCATGAGCACCCAGGGCTCATTGATGCACATGCGGCGTGAAGGTTAGACCCATCTGGTCTGATCCTACAGAAGAGCTACAGTAGCACAAATTGCTGAAAAGGTTCACGCTGGCTATGATAGAAAGGTGTCAGAACACATAGTGCATCACCACAATAACATTCTAAGTGTTTCCGCCAAGACAACGTAATAAAAGGAAAAAGCAAAGATCAACGCTGCAATAAGTTTACAGTAGAGCTCTGCAAGTTCAATACCACAATAACACTTTATCAGATTACACCAAGCAAGCTGTAACACATTAGCAGGGTTAGTGCTCTCAGAAAAGCCTCTGGTATGTCCTTCATCTTTTGGAATAGTGCAAACCCGGAATGCCACAAACCATGCGCTTAATGGAACATAATGATTGTTTCGGGCAAGTCGAATATGAGTAAGGGTTCCTCTGGGCTGTTCCACTGCTGAAGCCGGAGAACAAAAATAAATAAAAGTCCAGCAGAATAGCCTCTTATTCACCCAATATTGTCTAATTACAGAAACAGATCAGCTAGATATTTTCAGTGTGAAATCGTTTTGGGGGTACATTCAAACTAACACTCTGTGAAAAATATACCTTTACAGAAGTACAAACAATATAGCATACATCTAAGAATGTATAATAACAGCAGTCTAGGATGAGCCACCGTTGAAGATGTGATTGTATTTTGGAATTTCAGTGCAAAAGTCATTTTTCAACTACCTACTGCTGAACGGGCTTTATTTATTTACTTTAGTAGAGAGCTTCCTGCATGACCTGAGTTATGGTTTGTGGTTTGTGTCTCTCCTTATTGCCTCCTACAGTACAACCACAAGGATTTCCAATGATACGGTTTCCTGCGTGGTCATACGTAAACAGAAATTATAGCCTTGAGTTTAGGAAACGACGCTGGAGTTTTGCCAAATCGTGGGATGAGGTTAATTATGCTTTGATTAACCGTTTAGTCTAAATGATTAATTAATTGAGTTCTTATGTGTGTGGTCCTACGTCATGCTTAATAAGTTCTTCGGGTTGTTTATTGTGTAGTGAGTAGTGATGCTGGTCTCTGAACTACTAAATGGTTACTCAGTATACAGTAAATGGAAGAAAAGAGCAGTAATGTTTTACATGTCACTGTACACAGCTGCTCAAAAAGAGTGTTATTACCTTTTTTTTTCTCTGCATGAGAATAGCAAGGTACAGTAGTAATGGTTGTGTTCCACCAAGGACACACAGGGCTCATTTTAATTGATCGTCTCTTCCTGTTGGCTTATTTATAAAATAAAAGTACAACGAGTAAACCTTTGATCAGCCGCCCTCCATTGAGTATTAGGGTACTTTAGATCTCATCTTTTTCTCATTCTTTTCCAGCCTTGCATTAGATATGAAATTCCCTTTAGAGAAACAGAGAATTACGCAATAATAACAAAAATTGTCAAATTGCAAATATATGGAAACATGATTATTGCAATCTATACCATGCCTCCAGAAAGTATTCATCCCCCGGTGATGATTTCTCCTTTTGCTGTTATTGATTATGGTGTGTTAGCTGTATGATTCACAAATTTGCTAGGAATAAAAACATTGTTGTATTTACACTACATAGTAATTAGGTGAAGTAGCCTGTTTATGGCAAAGTGGGTTGACAAAAATGGAGACTATCCCCAAAATCTGGGCCAGTAGATGAGACATAACTTAAATTTCCTGAATTCAAGAAAGTACCATCTTGGCATCTCAGCAGGTACTAACCAATTTGGATGAAAGTGGGTTTAAAAATACCACTGCCAAATGTCCCTCACCATGCCACTCCACCCATGTCAGCACCGGCATATTAATTTCTGCACAGGAAAATACCAGCTGACTGCAAACGTGGAAAAACGGCTTCCATCTTTTCCATCTGGCAATATGCCCGTAAAAATTGCTTATTCAATTCAATTCAATTCATTTTATTCATATAGTGCGTTTAACAACGGACGCTGTCTCAAAGCAGCTTTACAGAAACATATAAACACAGGGTAGAGATTTTAAGTGTGTGAATTTATCCCTATTGGGCGAGACGGTGGTGACGGTGGTGAGGAAAAACTCCCTGAGATGATACGAGGAAGAAACCTTGAGAGGAACCGGACTCAGAAGGGAACCCGTCCTCATCTGGGGAACGACGGATAGTGTGAGAGTAAAAGAAAGCTCATTATGGTTTTTATATGAAGTCTGTTTGTTGAACTAGTCCACTGTTCACTAAAGGAGGCAAGAGGCATGGTGGAGTATCTCTGAACAATTCCTGATTAATGTAGCCGTTATAGCTGAAGTGGGAAGTCTTTTCGATAAACTTTTTTTTTTTACATCATTTACATCATCGCAAATAATTACTAGTCATAGTTTACATGTAAAGTTATCGCATATAGACAGAAAAATGGCAATATACTGTACGAAGAACATTTTGAAAACCAAACCTTTGATTTCTTTGTATATGTTTGAATATTTAATAGACGGATAGGTATTATTGATCCCACGAGGGAAATTTTCACATATTCCAACTTATTGGGAAGCTGAGGTCAGAGTGCCCAACAGTGGCAGCTTGGCAGTACTGGGGCAGTACTGGGGCAGTACTGGGGCAGTGCTGGAGCAGTGCTGGGGCTTGAACTCCCACCTTCTGATCAGTGACCCAGAGCTTTACCGGATGAGTCTCCACTTCCCTGATCTTGATATTTCACAGTAAGTTAGCTTTGCTCCTTCTCAATATATGAAAATATGTGGTTCTTTTGGTTATAAAAAAAAAAAAGAGGACGTGACAGTGTATAACCATTGTTCCACAAGAGGTTGACTATTGGCGCTTGCATCCATAGGAGAAAGTCTTCTGAAATCATGGTGATTTATGTTCTGATCTGGTATAATCAGTATTATTTAGCAGAATTTGTGCTCTGTTCTTATTAAAATGATTACAAATACTGATTAACCTCATTTAAAAGTTCATTTGGACTCCTGTTCAAATATCTGATAGTCATTAATTGGATGAAGCAGAGACAGTGTTTTTAAAGAGTAAGACACCAAAGATTCACAAAAGAGTGAACATAGACTTGCATATACATATACGTAAATGTGTGTTCGTGTATGTGTGTGTGTGTGTGTGTGTGTGTGTGTGTGTGTGTACATACATCTTCCATGGGGTAAGCTGGAAATTTCAGGCTGTTATAGTCTTCAGCTTTGCTCTTTTAGAAGGCAGAACACATTGAGATTTTTGGGAATCAGAGACTAACTGAGGCTAGGTAACTTAATTAGGTTTAATTATTCCAGGAGCGCCTTTAAATGATCTTAATTTGCTGCAGCAACTGGAGGTTCAAATTGACCCGGTCCAAGACAAAATTAATCAGCCATGAAAATTCCACTACAACACGGAAAGTATTCATTCAGGATCATGTACAGTACTGTGCAAAAAATAGGGTGCCGAAAACTTTTGTACAGTACTGTATAATAAATAATTAGCATATATACTCAGCAAAAAAAAACAAAAAACATTCCCTTTTTCAGGAGACTGTATTTTAAAGATTTTGTAAAATCCACATAGTCTTTACAGATCTTTATCGGAAAGGGTTTCAATGATGTTTTTCACGCTTGTTCAATGAACCGTAAACAATTATTGCACATGCAGCTGTGGAACAGTCCTTAAGACACGAACAGTTTACAGGCGCTCGGTGATTAATGTCACAGTTACAATAAGTTAGGACACTAAAGAGACCTTTCTACTGACTCTGAAAAACACCAGGACAAAGATGTCTAGGGTTCCTGCTCTCCTGCGTGAACATAACATAGACCTGCTGCAGGGAGGCATGAGGACTGCAGATGTGTTCAGAGCAATAAACTGTAATGTGTGTAATGTAAGACGTCTGAGACGGTGCTACAGGGAGACAGGAAGGACATCTGACAATCCTCGCAGTGGAAAATTACATGTAACCGTGTGTATCCCCCAAGACGTGATGGAGAACTTGCAGATGCCTTGGTGGAAGAGTGGAGGAACATCTCACAGCAAGAACTGACCAATCTGGTGCAGTCCATGAGGATGAGATGCACTGTAGTACTTAAAGCAGCTGGAGGTTACACCAGATACTGACTGTTCCTTCTGATATCCACCTCCACTTTGTTCAGGGACTCGTTATTCCATTTCTGTTCCTCAAACGTCTGTGGAGCTTCTTCAGTTCATGTCTCAGTTGTTGAATATTTTTAAATTAATACAGATATTTTCACATATTTTGAAATTTGCTGGAAATAAAATCAATTGAATGTGAGGGGATGTTTATTTTTTTGCTGAGTATATTTTGTAACACTTTAATGTTTACTGATTAAAGATTGCTTCTCAATGCTTGTTACTTCGTTAGTCAACATTAGTAAACGCATTCATTATGCGATAAATGTTAGCGGTGATTCTCAACTCCAGTCCCGGGGACCAACTGCCTCGCATAGATCCAGGCTTTCCTCTGTTTTAACTATTCATGTGTTATATGGATTTGAGAGTATGAGGTCATCCTGTAAGTAATATCTTGCTTTCCATTACCTGTCCTCTGGATTACTTCATCATTGTCTATAGATGATTATATGTGAAGAACAAGCATTCATAAAAATCGTAAAAATCCATTCAGAAATGTTTTTCTAACACTGGTGAAGACAGATTTTTTTCCCCTCTCCATAGTCAGCCACTATGGAATCCCCATAGAGGCTCAGAAAAAATATAGATTCTCTTTCTCTCCTCATTTTCCTTATGGCCTTTGACAAATGGCGAGCAGAGAGTCGCCCAAATGATGATTTATACATCTGTTTACATAGAATTTCATCCATGATTGGAGCTATAGGTCTGCTAGCTTGCATCCATTAGCCTGACAGCAGGTAATTACGTAAGTTTCCTTCACTCTGAATTTCACTCTCACAATTAAGGTGACAGCCTGCCTGAGTCAGTCCAAGCATTCAAGCTCAGCTTTCAGCGATTTCCAAGCCAAGTATCACAAGGCCAGACACAAGGTTACAGCACCATGGCTGTAGCTAAGTAATGGCCACTGCCACACTACCATGAAGCATGGGCACCCCTCTGGACAGTAAGTCAGTCAGATCCCTAGTAAGACATTATTGGACAGCCTGATAAATCTCACTGTGATATTCTAGTCTAAAAAATATGAAAGTTTGTTTCAACATTGGCCAACAGCAAGTAACAAACAAGCTTAGCTAGCTAACATATAATAAATTACTCAATAGCTACACTGCACACAATGAACAGTAACACTGGATGTCTTCATTTCCTTATTGCCTACCTTTAAATAATGATAGTGAATAAAAGTGTACTTCATAAGATGTTGTTATGTTAGCTGTGAGTTTGTGTTGCTTGCTCGACAACAAACAACAGACAATGTCACGTAGCTTTATGTCTTTAACTTTCAATAGGAATCCTACTTGGGCCATACCCAGATAGAGGTAGCCATACATTCCTTTTCTATGAATGTGGATTAGTATTTTGCCCCACTGTAGATCACCACCCTAATAAAGTCATTAGGTATAACCTAGCAACCCCATTGTAAAAGATCTGGCAACACCCCTGTACAGCACCAGACCTTAAACTCGATATAGATTCCCAGCGATTAGACCTTCTATAACGTGCATAACTGCATATAAAATGTCTAAACTTCGTCCATATTAATTGGGAGTACAAGCTCTGCAGGCCATCTGGTATTTAAATGGTTATGCAAACTTTTTTAAAAAGAATAAGACCTGGACTAATAATCTTTTATGACATTTGTAGCTATAACAACCCACATACTGGGCATTTGTTTGTGCACCTGTCAGCATTTACTTGGAATAAAATGTTTATCAGCCATTATGTAACAACTGGACTATAGTCTAGTGCTGCACAGTCTAGCTAAATGAAGTAAAAGGTAATGAAAAGCTCTTAGAAGAAATTATGGCATGTGACAGACCACCAGTTGTGTGCTTTTTGTTCACTGAACAGCAGATGCCAACAGCATATGAAAATTTCCTGGAAGTTCCTTGATAAATATTCTTATTTTGAAGAGCACTTGTTCTTCCAGTTCTTGTAACTGTGAATTCTGAATGTGCTGAATACATCTTTCTCTTGAACCTTCCTGCTGAGTTCTGGCTGCTTCCAATGACAGGACACCATCGCACATACCTGGTGTTCATATGACCTAGATACTGTAACATATGCCACAATGTCAGGAGGAACCAACCCACCTTAGGACTTACTGGAAAGGTGTTCAGAGATAACTGCACTCACATGACCGTGAGGGTAGGTCATGGTAGGCCATGGTGACGACAATAACCGCACGGTGGGCCAGATTCTATTTAGACAGGGGTGCTCCCTGTGTCTTTCCCCCATAACTGGCAACCAGTTTCTCTAATGCGTGAATAGCCACCATCCAGTCCAAATAGTAGTGCAGGGTGTTTACTGGTTATAACATTGACTCCCTCACAACACTGCAAGGTCAGTTGCTTGATTAACAAAACTGGATGATATGGGTAGAAACTCCAGGGGTAAAGGTCATTATCCATGCAAATCGAGCTTATCACCAAGACACACAGTACTCTCACTCTTTTTGCTAAAATGTCTATTTCAGCTTGGCATATTTCAGGTATGGGCTGCTAAGAAGATGCTTTGTACTAGGGGTAGTAGGGTCTCTTGTATTTCTTCATAATTCTCAACCTGCACTTCACTCTAAGAGGCTAAAGCCACAGGTGTACAATAGGATGAGGGTGCTAAATCTCTCTGTTCATTTCGGACACTAGATCTAGTCAAGGAGGAAATTGTCAAGATGTGTGAGAGTAAGAGTGGAAAACAAGGCCTTACTAGTCGTTTCAGGACCACAAGGATGTTCCATATGCGCTAGGGAAAGTATGAAATATTACACTCACCACAGTCGAAGAGATCATAGGAGATGATAGGAGTGTAGTGGTTAGCACGTTCACCTCGCACCTCCAGGGTTGGGGGTTTGATTGTGCCTCTGCCCTGTGTGCGTGGTGTTTGCATGTTCTCCCCGTGCTTTGGAGGTTTCCTCCGGGTACTCCTGTTTCCTCCCCCAGTCCAAAGACATGCACTGTAGACTGATTGGCATTTCTAAAGTGTGAGAATGGGCGTGTGAGTGTGTGTGTAATTGTGCCCCGAGATGGGTTGGCACCTGGTCCAAGGTGTCCCCTGCCTCGTGCCCAGAGTCCCCTGGTAGAGGCTACCTGCGACCCTGTGTAGGATAAGCGGTATAGAAAATGGATGGATGGATGGATGGATAGGAGTGTATTGCCTGATCTAGAGTTCAGGATACCTGTAGCTCTGACCATAATTACAAGTTGTCATGTAGATAGCTCCCTAAAATTTGTTATGAAACAGCCGTCTGCTAAACGTCAAGCTTCATCACACAACACCATCACTGCTTATTTCACCTATTTTTATTCCTTACAAATAAGCTACATTATAGCTAAAAGAATCTTTTGATTTGACAAGGCATTACACAAACTGACTCGAGGTAACACAAGCGACTAAATATTATTTCTTCTTTAATACTGCATCTTAGCCTTATATAATGAATGGTCCTTGGTTATGAATATGAATAACCTCAGAAGCAATCACCAGAACAAATACTCTCGAGGCTGTTGCTCAGGAGAAAGCAAGAGAAAAGCCTTTAATTTGCTATGCAGATGTTGGCTCGTATGCTTGTACATCACTGGAGCTGCCTGGCATAACGAGCAATCTTTTAAAAACAAATCAGCTGAATTAGAGCTGATTGCAATCACTCTCCCTGAGTCACAGGATGGTGATTTTCTCTGTGAATAAAGACAAGAGTTGTGTTCCAAATGACATACTATACACTATACACTTATACTATACACTATACACTTATACTATACACTATACACTTATACTATGCACTGTACACTTATACTATGCACTATATACTCTGCCGTCTAGTGTATGAATTTTAGAAGGGTAGCATCGTCTCAAATGGCACACTTCCGGTATTGTACTAACCGGAAGTATGTGCTGTTTCCCAGTCGAGGGGAAATTACATCAAACGCATGTAATGCGATGGTTCTAGCATTAGCGATATAGCCAAACAGATAACAAAAATGAATACTGTTTATGTTAATGTTTCCTTTTATGCCCAAGTTTTATCCCTTTTACACCTCAGTCACCGTCAGACAGAGGCGTAATCGTCTCCACAGGCGATTTTTGCTTGCACAATTTAAAATCAACATACAGTAGTAAGGTAGTGCTTGACATAACCTCTCCCCATCCGCTACGTAAGCAAAGCTGCGACCGTTGAGTGCATGAAGTGTCCATCATTCCAAAGTTCATTTTTTCAATTGAGTGAGAACACACTAATCAGACTATTTATACTACAAAATGGCATAGACTAGTGCATTAAGTGTGCGATTTGGACGCACCTATACTGTAGCGATGTTGTTTCACAATAAGGACTTAACAGAGCTGAGTCTCGAACAATCTTCATACTGGTCTAAACAAAATTAAAAATTGTCATCTTGAGCTAATATTTATTCATAACCACTTATCATCAAATCGTTTTATTAGAGTTCATTAATATCAACTCCTTTACAATTTGGACTGTATGAGTAGTTAGACATTAAATGCGGCTACTGTTGTTTCTTTAAGGCTATGGACAGGCTTTATTAGTATGTTCAGCACACAGCTCCTTGCAATCGTAGCGGTCATGTGGCCACTGATAGCAGGCAGCACTCGAATGGCAGTTTGATTAGAGGATGCCTCCAGATGCCCTAGCTAAACATGACTCC
Organism: Ictalurus furcatus; assembly: GCF_023375685.1. Lineage (NCBI taxonomy): Eukaryota > Metazoa > Chordata > Actinopteri > Siluriformes > Ictaluridae > Ictalurus > Ictalurus furcatus. The sequence continues at coordinate 32,431,218 of NC_071260.1, read as the reverse complement.
ATCCTGCCTGACCTTTCATTTCCTCCTCTGATTACGGCCTTCTAAATGCTATCTCTGGAAAAAGTCCAAAAAGCACCGAAATAAAGTTAGTGTGCCTCTGTCTTCAGACTGCACCAGTCACGATGGAGTCAATTCAGGCAAAGCGTGCACTGTAGAGAAGAAAAACTTGCATTATTTACCTTGCATAACGTTCATATAGGCATTTTGTATTCAGATTTTCAGTTCCAGACAGACTGATGGATGAGTAAAACATGCTTTCTAACACCTTTATACCTGTCTATTAGTTTAAATTTTTACACAAGGGAGACTATGTATTGTTGTTTGAAATGATTAGACTCTACAGCCATGAAGAGGCGTATTGCCTTAAGCCTTAATGCGCTTCCTTCTGAGACAGGGAGCCAATTTGGAAAAGTTGCTCTGGGGATCCAAACACCTGAGTTGTCTGTGCACCTCTGCAATGATTGTCCAGTAGTGATGTGTGAAGCTGTATCTCAGAAAACCTAGCTGTGTCTCTGACCTTATTCTTGTATTTACTACGTCTGCCTTGTACTCTAGAAGATCCAGAAGATCTTATGTACATAGATACATAGAACCTATGTTTATGTGGGTTTCTACATGAGAAGAAAGAAGCTCCTGTCTCGTTAAACACAATTATCTCATGAAATATGATGGATTTAAAACAATTTACACTACATTACATTGTTGGGAGGAGCTTTTCTTTTTCAACTTAGCAGTTTTGGTAGCTCATACTGTTAGTATCATTTATAAAGGTCACATTCCAAGATGAGTTCCTGTAAATGAGGTAAAAAAAAAAAATAAAATAGTCCGAAGCCTTAAATCACGTAAAACCTACTGATCATATAAAGCTGTAATGTGGTTGCTTGAAAATCTTTCCCAAGCAGGAGGCTTTCCTGTCCGGAAAACTGCAGCACTGCAATCTCAGTAAAAGTGGCCATTATTTTATTCAAAGGAACAAAACAAAAACAAAAACATACACTTTCATGCTATTTACTGTACTCTGTGACCCCAACTGTTTGATGGACAGCCTGAATATAACCTCCTACTGTTCTGAAAAATAAATAAATAAACATTTACATCCCAGAACTTTCCCAGAATCTCTTTTCATGAATCATAAACCAAGCGTTAAAATCTCCTCAAACAGCTGGTTTTAGAGATGCTTCAATGGCAGCCATAGATCCACCTGTATCGATTGCTTTGTGCATTTTCCATTTCCAGAGGAGTGATTTCCAGAGCGTTTCAGTATTTATTAACACACATATGTATATATATATATATATATATATATATATATATATATATATATATATATATATATATATATATATATATCGTTTTAAACTCCCGAACCTTCGGCACATGAAATATTACACAGCGAATGGATGATACATTTGGTGATGTGATGTTCTTCTTTAGAAATACAGGCTTGCTTTTTGTTTCTTGTCATTGTTGTTTGGCTTTTCCAAAAGCAGAGGGCTGGGAAGCAGATTTTCTCTCTCTCTCTCTCTCTCTCTGGTGCCTCGAAGGCATTATTTGCATGGTTCATGCAAGGCAAGACACATCAAGATGCACACAGCAAGACTCCAGTGCACTGTGGATGCTTGGTGAGCACTGCTGTCATTTAATGTCAAAGATGGCAATGCTTTATGCAGCCTTCTAGACTACCTTCTTAGACGTCTGTGAGGAAAGAGTGACACATTGATTTGCTAACAATTACAGCATTTTATAGTGACTGGAGGTGAAAAAGCTTAAGCATATTTAACTAAAACTAGTTATATTATAGTACAGTACATGATATTATAGCATAAATCACTGTTGGTCATATAACAGGAAACAGCTGCGGATAGCTGTCCCGGGAGAGTATTGTGTTTAAAAGGAACTCACAGCCCTTGAGCATCAAGACGTTAAATGTCCTACCACATCATTAATATTGATTGAATTGGGGGGCTGTAGAATCCTTAAGTAACAAGGTAAAGATATTCTGAAGTTCAATGTGAAAGGAGGATGGAGTTTGCTTTGGCACCTGCACAAGCACTGCTCTTTGCGGGTTGACGTTAGCGGATGGTTGTCTCTCAAATATACCAAGAGGATTAACTGTTACGGGTCAAAACACAGTGCATGATCGGATTGGGAGATAATACTCACTTCAAAGCTACAGATATGCTTTATTTATTTATGTATAGAATATACCACTAATTACTTGTGTTCAAATATTTCTCACAACTGTTAAGGGGTTTAATTTTTCATATAAGAAAAATATATTTGCAGTTTATTCCCATTGATATTTTACATTTTTTTCTAGTACACCTGGGTGACTAGGAACAGGAAATTGTTCAACCATGACTTCCTGTTTCACAGGGGTATAAATATGAGGTAACACATAGGCAAAATTCCCTTAGTCATCCATAACAATGGGTAAGAGCGAGGAATATAGCTGTGATGTGCAGCAAAAGGTTGTTGAGCTTCACACAATGGGGCGTGTTTGGATCTTCCAGCAGGACAATGATCCAAAACATACATCAAAATCAACACAAAAATGGTTTACTGACCACAAAATCAAGGTCCTGCCATGACCATCCCAGTCCCCTGACCTGAACCCCATAGAAAACCTGTGGGGTGAACTGAAGAGGAGAGTCCACCAGCGTGGACCTCGAAATGTGAAGGATCTGGAGAGATTCTGTATGGAGGAACGGTCTCAGATCCCTCGCCATGTATTCTCCAACCTCATCAGGCCCACTGTCTTACTGAATGCCAAAAGAAAACCATATTTCTATACTAACTTTGCCAAAATTCACCAAAAATATATGTTTTTATTTATAGAGCCACACAAAGCACATGCTGGGTACAGGACTATACAGTATATCTGTACTGGACTTAATTACGTCCTATGTTAATCATCCCATACAGGATTTTGTGGCGTTTTTTTGTGATTACTGCAGCCAAAATGTTAATTGTTTGGAGACACTGGATAAGATCTAGCATAATATTCCCTTAGCAGTGTAAACAAACCCGCTGTGAAATTTGAGCAGGTGAAAAGCAGCAGGCAAGGCAAGACAAGATGTAGCAGAAACCTGTCAGTTTCTTTGTGCCATCCAGATATGAGATGCCAGCACAGCCATAAGCCAAATTCCTATTCACATGGGCCAGTCAGATCTCTCGTTCCTCTTCCACTCATCTCAAGGTGAGACAAAATCCAGGAGCCTGACACAGTGTGAAGAGAATGCCCGAGCCGTCCGAAACGGGCTGTCTGGTGTCGCAAAAGCTAATCGATGAGACGAGAGTGTTATGACATCACCAGTTGCTATGGTAACAGCAGCACGCAGACTGGGCTTATCTGCTTGGCAGGCTGAGTGCCTGTCGGACAGGGTGTTGCTTGTTGTTCTCGCCGCCTGCCTGAAGCCATGGTATCTGCCAGTGTCGGACAGATTTTTGCAGCCGTGCTAACGTGTACGCTGACATCCACAGGCTAAAGCCATCTGCACTTCTTCATCCAGTGACACAGAGTTTGTTTAGCTGAAAATCCGTGTCAGTGGAGATCAAGATCATTGTTTTCCCTCTTTCAAGCGAGTTGGCGTCGAGTTTATTCAGTGACGTTTGTTGAATATTATTCTCTCCTGCAGTGAAAATGCTCACACTCAATAGTTTCCAGCTAAATCTAATGTGGGTACATTTATGTCGATTTTAATTGTGTGCCATAGCAGATGTCTTCTACTGCCAGCACCATGCTGCTTGGATCTCGAAAGCTATCGGCTGTGATGCAGTTAGCACTGCGTATGACATCCGTGTTATTGTTTGTGTTCATTATCACGAGCAAGCATACCACGAGGGCAAATTGCCTCTAACTATCTTCTGCACAGGGGCAGGCGAATAATTGGGAACATTTTGAAAGCTGATCATTTCCTTATCGTGACACCTTTCGTAATATCATCCGTCCTCTACCACCCCACCCACCATCAGATGATCAATTGAATTGCCTAAAATTTAGTATTTAATGGCAAGAGAAAGACGAGATAAAGAGAAAGCGATTACGACATTAGCACCACTTAACAGCCTACAAATCATCCAGTTTTGATACGCAATCACCAGAATGTTTCAGCTGTAATAGGCTCGTTAATGACAGAAGCACACTCGGCAAGATGCAGATACTCATAAACACCACTATTGATGTTACTACCCACAACACTGGATCTGATGCTATCTGGTAGAATCTAGTTGAGTGTGACGCATCAGTAGCAAGAACCAAGGGCGTAACCATGGTATAGACATTGGGGGGGTCCAAGCCCTCCCCCCAACATCCAAAGTTTGATACTAAAAATTCGCATATTCAGAACATAGTTTTAGGATTACAGTTACCGTTTGAATTCACGTGACTTCTGAGTGATAGAAGCTCCCACAGCATGGGGAAATTGTAGGGTGCTGTGGATGCATTCTATGTTCCATAACCTACCATGAAACCCACCACACCAAGCAGAGGAGAGCTAAGATGTGTGCAGGCAAACCATACAAGCTAACATTTAAACACGCAACCACGACTTTTAAACAAACTCAGAAAGGACAGCTACCTATGAAACTAAATTCAACACAATATATGTTGTAAATACAATTTCCCCCCGGATGCTTCCAAGCAATGCTGTCCTGCCTGCATCGTGACCAGGTACCGTTATTTTCCCAGAAGACCAATGAAAGACTTAGATGATCATTTTAATTTGATAAACTGAATATTGTGTTTGTGTAACTGGTGTCATTTATTATGTTAATGTCATCATGCTGTTTAGCTTGCTATGTAATAAGTGTACAAAGTGTACAACAATATATAGTGGTAACCTGAAACGTCAGCTATGTAAAGGGTCCTGGAGTTTTCTTTTCTTAAATCTAAAGACAAACTGCCATCACTAGTTCTGAATGGAGAACTACAATATGGCCACAACTCAGACGTTAGTTCCATATCTCTCATTGCCAAGCTAGCACACCTCAGCATTATGCTGAGCCTCATATCTGTAAAATCACTTAGTTGTCCTGAGCCCAAATGTAGTGTAAAGGAACGAAATGCAACTTTCCTCACTTTCACTCGCATTTATAACAGTCTGTCATAACGTGAGGGTTCACAACGAACTCGGCGGGAGGATGTGCACGTGAGTGTAATGTTAATGGTCAAAAACTGGACCTGACGTCAGCCTAGCCTACTTCATGGGTGTGTAAATATCAACAGTTAATTGACGTTCTTAAGAACAAACCAAGCCATGGTATGATGCCTTCTACACTACGCTAAGGTCACCTACTATTTAGGTATCTAGTTACTTACTTACTGTTGCTTATCGGCTGCTGTCTCCATTTCTTACAGACTGAACTGCTAAAATATATCAACGAACTTGCGTCGAGTATGGGCGCAACCAAGTGTACAACTGGAGTGGGGGCACACACCTATTTTCCTTAACAAACAGAAATATATTACAAAGGAATAGACATAAATAAATAGAATAGATGAAGAAAAGACAGATCCGTTGGCAGGGTTCATTAAAGGGGGACATATAGAAAATATTTTGTACTGTGTATTGGGGGGACAGATTGGTAACATTGGGGGGGACACGACCGACCCAAAGAATGCGTGGTTACGCCCATGCCAAGAACACAGCTGGGTTATTTAGATATCCATCCATCCATCCATCTTCTATACTGCTTATGCTTCCTTCAGGGTCACGGGAAACCTGGAGCCTATCCCAGGGAGCATCGGGCACAAGGCGGGGTACACCCTGGACAGGGTGCCCAATGGTTATTTAGATAGTTGTCAGATATTTCCTAGCGTAAAGGAGATGAAAGAAAACACAGCGCAAGATTGAACCATGTTACGTTTCACCATCTTTCTTGAAGTTTACTGAATGAGGAATGAATTTGCACGACATATTATGATTGATCTGTTCTTTTCCATGTGTGTGTTTGCATGTTTTAGGCCAGTGCGCATGTGGACAGTGCACATGCCATCCACCAGGAGACAGACGTGTTCACGGCAAAAACTGTGAGTGTGATGACCGGCAGTGCGAGGACGTAAACAAAGACATCTGCGGCGGTAAGTAGTGCACGCACAAACACTACACACACACACACACACACACACACACACACACACACACACACACACACACACACACACACACTGGATTGCAATGGCCCATCATTGACAACAGTGCCATCCTTAACGTGATCTACGGAATTCAGGCTTGGGGAGTAACGGAATCAATGTAATCAGATTACAGGTACGTTTGGTAAAAAATGGGAATACTAAAAGGATTACATTTTTTAAAGAAATTAATCTTTTTTTTTGACACAACACAATATAGACAGCTGCTTGATTATAGTTCTGGTTCTCTCTCGCTAGTCGTGGCTCACGTGACCAACCTTCTGGTGCATAAGTAAATAAATTTTTGCGCAAAGTTAATTTGGTAGAAATGAACACACGTTGTTCTCTGAAACGCTTTTGTCAGCGTGACCACACGTCCTCTTTTTCAGACTTTAACAAAGCATCTAAATTTGAGAAAATGTCCGGGATTCGGCTTTAGTTTCATTATGATGTGCTTATGGTCTAATACTGCATCATGTGTGCGCATGTTTGCATCGCTTTAACCTCTCTCTGTAAGTCCCGCCTTCTCGCACACCGGTTGGTCGATTATAAAAGGCTTGAAGCAACTATTGGCCAAACTCCTGCCTCTCAGCCGTTAGCCTTCTCTCAGAGAACGCGTGAAGGTGAAGCGCTGTTGTGTTCGGCGTCAAACAGTTGCTTAATAGAGGAAATGCCAGCTGTCCTGAGTTCAAAACAACGCCCATGACCATATAAGGTCAATTTTAATTTCATGTTATCGCATTGCTCCGTATTACACGGCCATTCAAATGTGTAAATGATATTTATTTATAATTTATTTTATTCCGTGGACGTTCAGAAGAATGTAGGGAAACATGGGCAGAGTGAAACCAACTCTATTATATATATATATATATATATATATATATATATATATATATCTTCCTGAACAGGCCATAAGAATGATTTCAATAAGTTCCTCTTCTGTCAAAGGTGTTCTTAAAGAAGGCTATCTGGAAAATAATATATTACATAAACTAAATATGAAACATTTTCTAAGACATTTTGCTAAAAAGTGTTAATTTCCCCCATGTATGGAGACTTTTGGGACGCCCTGTATATACTGATAGAAATGATTGTTCCTGTCCTCATAACATCAGAGGCAGGGGTGAATCATTTTTTGAAAAATCCCAACATTTTCTTACCTACTTCAGTGATGTACGCACGCTGGAGGTGGATTGAGGGAAGGTATCAATTAGAGCTCCAACAACTAATCGATGAAAGGGATAATAATGGATTATGAAATCGTTGTCAGTGAATCTCATTATGGATTAGTTGGTCTGCACACGGCACAGGGGAGATTTACTCATTACGTTTCTTCTGTTCAGAAAACATGCTTCGGAGTGTAAATACTAAAGCTTTGTGCCAAATGAAGTACCATACACTTACACTATGCACTATGTACTCTACAGTCGTATGAATTTTAGAAAGGTAATATCATCTCAAATATAACGCTAGCGTTTATTTTTACTAACCGGAAGTATAAGCCGCTTCCTAGATGATGCCGCATGACGTAACGTGACGCCGCTAGCATTAGCCTAACACCCAGAGACACCGACGATGACTTTCTTCAGTTTACTGTTTATGTAAGCGTTACCTTTTGTTCCCAACATGACCTCAGTCACCATCAGACGGAGGTGAAATCGTCACGTGACTGAGACAGAGGCGAAATCGTCACGAGACTGAGGAAGAAAGTCCTCTAAGGCAGGGGTGCATTTTATATTAAACACCGCAGAGATCAAACAGTGCTGCACGAGCACCAACTTATGTTTATATCCAAAATACTCCACTGTGTGTAAGGGGCAGGGGAAACTGGTGCGAGTTGCTTAAAAGGTTTAGTTTAATTTAAGTTTATTGCCATTATATGCCGTATTTGCGCGCTTGCAGTGTAACTTCTGTTCTTTATTATAACGGAAGTGATGTGTTAGTAACGAGGCTGATCACGCGCAGTGTAGACGCGCTGATACAGAGTGTAGCGTGAGTAAGATCTGTAATGTCTCATTAAAACATCATAATCAAAAGTAAACACAAGAACAATATGTCTAAAGGCAGAGAGGAACAGAAACCACAAGGTGCAGTGAAAGGGAGAGTTTATTATTCATTTAGGACTGGAGTTTAATTCTGTGCTTTTTGTTCATCCATAAAAAAATAATGCATAAATACTATTTTATATATATATCTAGATAGATACACTGATAGATATAATTTATTTATTTTAGTTTATATTATATATATATAAGTATGTATGCTTTTTTTATGGATGCACAAAAAGCAATGAATTAAACTACAGTCCTAAATTAATAATATATATTCTGGTGTGTGTGTGTGTGTGTGTGTGTGTGTGTGTGTGTTCGGTTATTTTCTGTTTTGTACAAACAGTTGTGTAGAGTTTTAGTCCGAAGTTTATATTTGTAACATTCAGTTTGTGGATTTTATTTTAAATAAACAAAAAAAAAGCGTACTGAAATTTTGCCCCGCCCCATCCGATTAATCGATTAATCAAAATAATAATAATAATAATAATAATAATAATAATAATAATCGGCCAACTAATCGATTATGAAAATAATCGTTAGCTGCAGCCCTAGTATAAATACTAATCTTCTTACTTTAGGATTGTTTTGTTGTTGTTTTTTTTCATTCTCACTGTATGTAGTCGAGCCTTTTCAGATATCTTTTGGTTTTGGCTGTGATTATTGTGTCGGAGCCGTGTACGGTAGGGTTTGCTGGATGGGGTGTTATAATATGTCAAATGCGATTTTCCAGTTAAATTTGTATGGAAAGATATTGCATGGGATAGAAAAGAGGGGACATTTTCTGCATCCTGGCGTGCAGGCCAAACCACTACAGACCCAGACATTTCGGTACCAGACTGCTTAGTTTCAATGCTCGTCATCTCAGCTGCTGTGATGGACAACGTGAGCAATTCCACATGAACAAGGAGCTAAATTTGTTCGCTACTGTCTTGGCTCTTATGATAGACTATATGGTAAACCACATGGTCCTGAGCTTCATGTCATATCATCTTACAAGCAGCTGGGGCATGCAGTACATCAAGCAGTCAATTAATAGCTTTTACTATTACGTGCCTCATATTGACTAGGCTTCAGGAATAGTGATAATGATTAGGCAATCAGTCAGTCTGTAACAGGATGTGGATACACAGAAGAAAGACGTGCACTTCAGAGATCAGACATGAATGATTTCCTAAACATCTGAAGAAGAACCCAATCAATGTAGCACTATAGATCATGTAGGGCAGTGACTACACTTCTCCGTCCGCCCTGATTTAGCTGATTTCACGATAGGGGTCCATTAAAACTGACCTGGAAGCAAAGGGACTGGGGTGTTGAGTCAGCAGAGTTCAGAGACACACATTTATAAAACATTTCAAGTTCATCCTGCCTCGGGAACAAAGATCTAAAATGATTTTTTTTAAAAAGTGATAGTGCGAAACGTACCGTAGACATTTCTGTTTAATTGGCTTAACTGTGTAATTGTTTGCCTTCGAATAAATCCCAAAGGCTCGAATATCATGGGGTGAACTCCAGGAGAAAATCAGTACTAATTGGTGTCTCAGCGCTGATAAATCGGAGACATTGTCAAGCTCTCATGTCTCTATAAGCGAGCTCGCAAGAGATCACTGCATGTACTCTAGGGAAAAGCAGCTATGGCAGAGAAGCCTTGTCAGGTCTAACCCTTACCTCAGTTTTAATGTGGACTACATATCGTCACCACTTGGAGTGTGTGTGGAAAACTGTGTGTGTGTGTGTGTGTGTGTGTGTGTCACATGCACTGGTTCTTCTGTGCACAGAGCCAGAGGCCAGATGGCTGTAATCACTTGCCATGACTTTCACTCTCAGGCCAAGGAGATTATTGTCTTTTATTCCCGTTGCATCCCTCTGTCACTGTTCTAAGCATAAATGAAACCCTGTAAGAAAATACTCGCCCCTTACCGTCTTATTTAAGAGCTCTAAATAAGCAATGTCTGGATTCAACGCGCCAAAAAGAGAACTTAATGTTACTGTGCAATAATTACACAGAGCGAAATGTCTAGTCTTGACAAGTAATAGTAGGTGCAGATGGAAATGTACGTACATATTAACGCCATAAAGCCAAAAAATTTTAAAAAATCAGCATTTAATGCTAAAGTTTGCATACTCTGGCATAACATCTTAATAAACCATTGCTTATACAATCATACATATTTTTAAACAGTAGAACATGCTTGATACGCCTTATCAAAAATGCGTGTATTTACTGAAGTGGTTCGTTAGGACTTAATCACTGTTATGTTACTCCTTTGTCTTTAATTTATTTATTCATTTTCATATGATTCATTTACATGTGATTCATTTACATGTGATTCATTTACGTATGATTCATTTACGTATGATTCATTTACATATGATCCATTTTCTTGTGATTCATATTCAAGTGATTCATTTTCATGTGATTCATTTACGTATGATTCATTTACAGGTGATTCATTTACTAATTTGCTTCTCTTTAAATCCAGTTTTAGACTGTGATATTACAAAGGTCTTTCCAGATTATTACTTGCTACACTGTATGAGATAACCCCAGTAAAATTGCCTGAATTCTATAATATAATTATAAAATAACTGTTATGTTACTTCTTAGCATAATATGATGATGTTTACCTGGTATCTTTCAAATGACGACTCACGTACTCACCTTGGAAAGTAGACCCGAATAATTATCACGTTGTGGCAGCTGCTATACAAACCTCATAGTTTTCACTTTAAAAAAATAAATCAATAAATAAATAAATAAAATTCAATATGAAAATTATGGAACCGATTTTTAATGATTATTTTATACTTTTTTTTAAAAAAATAAATAAATTATTTAATACTTTTTTTTTTTATTACCAAAACCAAATTTGAGCGATTTTATACTATACTATATAGTTACCAGTTTGACATTATTAAACCGCTTTACTGTGATTAAACTGCACGCTTTCCTCAGTGCTCATCGTTCTGCAAAGGAACCTCCAAGCATATAATCCAGTAGATCACCTCTGGGATGTGGTAGGATGGGAGATTCGCAGCAGGAAAGCAGCTGACAAATCTGCAGCTATTATGTGATGCAATCATGTCAACATGGACCAGACTCTCAAAGAATTCAGTCTGCTCTGGTATCCCTAATAAAGTGACAATTTTTTTTACCATAAAATTCGATTAGTTACCTGAAACAGTTTCTGGCTATTACTCTCCACTTCTGGTTAGTACTGATACATTTAAAGTGTACCATGTGTACCAGCACTAGTGTGTAGCATCCACCTGGATGATTTGACGGCAGCCATAGTGCGCCAGGACGCCCACCATACACCAGATATTGGTGGAGAAGAGAGGAGAGTGATGTCGCCAGTTCAGGGATGGAGATTATTAGGGGGACATGATAGATAAGTGCCAATGGGGGAATTTATAATGACCACAGAGAGTCAGGACCTCGCTTTAACGTCTCATCGGAAAGACGAAATCTAACGAATGGCTGTTCTGTTGTGACCGTATGCACTATTTTAGCATGGCGTGATGCATTGCAGCATCCGAGCCAGATGTTTTTGGGTGTTGGATGCATTATTAATCCTGTGCGCTTTCCTCAAGCTCACTGTGTCATACGCCTAAGTGACAGTAGCACAGGGGCCCGGCGGGCACGCTCGACCCACTGGCCTGTCTAGGGCACGCCTGAAAAATGGGCTTTAAATATGCATGAAGCTCTGCTGATGCAGATTAGAGCATGTTATCACAGGAAAGCTGAGGAACATGGTCATCCTTCACTAATGCTGATTCAGCCCACACACTTCCTCCGGTTCCTCTCACCACAGACACTACAGAGAGCCCTGTGACTCTCCCACTGGTGGAAAGTTAACATCAGCTAATCGCCTGGCTGATTCAGTTGGAGAGTTAGCGTTTTGAAAGAAGTGTGCACTCAAATTATAAGGGGTTTTATACATGTTTTGACACGGTGAGCAATGATACTATCTCATAAAGTCATTTCATATTTCTGTACTCGAGTGTTGTGTCAGTGTTTAAACTCGGTGTCATGCATTTTTCATGCAGGGCGATTTCTCTTATACGTCGCTCCAAAGCCAGACATGAAAGGCTTGAAGACAGCACACACATGCGAACTGCGTTCACAGCTTTGGTAATGTGGAATCACAGATGCAGTTTTAATTGAAAGGGTCGGGTGCCACTCTTCCAAAGCAATTAAATGCTCTCATAGGCTGACTGATTGAGCCAACCAAGCATGCCGCCTCGCCAACTGCACACTCCAGCCCTTTAAAAACCATCTCTTGAAAATAATGCTGGATGAGAGGAAGAATGCTAGCATGTTACCATGGCATGTATATGATTTTTGTTTTGGACCCGATCTGGTCCCCTGCCAATTCCTGTACAACAGCTAGCTCTCCCCTCTCACACAACAACTACTACTCATGTAGGGTGAAGGCAGTGCTTCCTCTGAGACACATAGACGCAGCCAATAGCATGTTTTTCGAACTGTTGCTCATGCTGCATCACAGGGCAGCGGCACACACTCAGAAGAAAGTGCAACCTTCCCTCGCTTACATATGCCCATGATTGTCTAGTGTTACTGTGATTGACAAGGGGAAGGGAGTATACCATCCCTCCCACCCAGAGAGCTCAGCCAGTCGCTCCCTCGGCTCCTGGCCAGAGATGGCTGAACAATTGCCGGGATTTGATGTCCTGTGAACACTTTTCTACTGCACCATTCAGCAGCCCTATATATACACAGTACACTATTTTATTTCTTTTAGCATTTTTCCAACCAACCAATAGACACAACAGTATCACTTACTCTATCCTCACCGTAGGTCTTTTCATTTTATACTGAGTTGAACTTTAATATCCAAGAAAATATACATTTCTCTGCCCAGTTAAATCTCGGGGGAATCCTTGAAATTGTGAGAAAGCGGATACAGCAGTAGCTGCAGGTAGAACTCTATTATTCACTGTTCATTTCCCACTGATTCACAGACACTCCCTCCAACAACAGAGAAACTCCAGCCTTCACAGCCTTCGGAAAGTGTTTCATTTACTCCCTGCCAACACTCACACAGCCCCTGCATCACATTTCCACTGTCCAGCTGTAAAGCCCACAGACATGAACAGTACCAAACTCAAAAGGACCTATGAAACGTGTTTCTGAATCATTCCTGTTTAGCGTTGATTGTACTGCTGTATGAGAGAAACAGCAATGAAGACTCTAAATCTGAATATACTAAATATATGTACTAAAGTCTACTTAGGTGAGGTCCATAATACATTATTTATTAAGTTTCAATGTGAACACATTTTAATCCAGTATCCAAGTACTGGAGTATACAAGTTCGGAATACAATTTGAATAATCATTTCAAATTGTTTTTAAACAAAGTCAGGTTAACTTGATTTCACTGTGCAGCTGTGGCCAACATTTGTCTTTAAATGTGCTGTATCAGAAAGATGACTTAAACAACTAAACAACCAATCAACCAACTAACCAGGTAAACAACCATAGACCTAACCAACCAGCTAAACAACCATAGAACCAACCAACCAACCAGCTAAATAACCACAGAATTAACCAACCAGCTAAACATCCATAGAACTAACCAACCAACTAAACATCCAACCAAATGACCAACTAAACAACAAACCAACCAACCAACCACAAAAACTACACACAGAAAGACCAACACACCAACTTCTGAGCTGTGCACCGGTAAAGTGTTCAGCCATGACATGTTGTTTTTGATCGTTCTTGAGCTTCACACTCTATTGAGTTGTTTGACTCCAGATTTGTGAAGATAGACCAAAGAACCTAGGACTAGATATGTAAATTAGTGGGTGGCACCAAGTTGAATTGGATCAAGGCCAATGAATAAGATGAAAAAAGAATTCCAAGTGTAGGATTTACATTTCTTGAGAGACCGTATGGACCTAAACGTAAACACTTGTGCTATAGCGCCACCATTGGGTTAACTGAGCTGTCTCGCTTGTCTATCCAAGTTTTATGTCTGTCCGACTTGCCGTATGGTTTGATCTGCACAGTTCATTTTAAGGCAGTAATAATAATAAAAAGAAGAAGAAGAAGAAGAAGAAAGAACAATCTTAACAATTACAAAAAGGTTTCCGACACCTTTGGTGCCCGGACCCCTAACAACAACAAGAATAATAATAGCTCTGTCAGAATTATATGGGATATTTATAGCACAGTTAAGCAGCTCTGAGTATGTTAGTGCAAGCCAGACTTTCATGTGGATCCATGGTTGACTTATGACTCAAGCTGAGTCACCATGATTAAAGCCTAGCACCACAACATCAACAGCTAGCCTGGAATCCAGCACCTGTTTGTTTGAACCAATTGTATTTGCTTAGCTCTTGGATCACTCAACATGTCACACAGTTTTGTTGTTTTCATAGGTGAGGAGAATGACGTGTGTGTGTGTGTGTGTGTGTGGTCCTCCTTCTCTCAGGCCATGGCTTTTGCTCCTGTGGCCGCTGTATTTGTAGTGATGGATGGTTTGGAAAGCACTGCCAGTTCCCCCGTAGCTGCAACATGACTGACGAACAGAGCAAGAAATTCTGCGAGACAGCCCATGGCGTCATGTGCTCTGGAAAAGGTAAGACAGAGCTCTCCCAGTGCTGCACTTTATCTGTGACAGCAATGGTGGGAGAGATCAACTGTGGCGCTCCACTTTACCTGTCATGGTGCAATGGAAGTGCAGCAATCATAAAGCACAGGTGTATGCCATAAAGTTAGAATGCACCATAGAGACTGTAAGTTGTCTGTAGTGCACTGTAGCTTTTATGGAAATGGATGAAGAGGGCTACCACAGAGCACACCGGCTCCTTCCATGCTGTGCTACTACAATCCTTGGCATTTACTACATGCATTATGCAAGTCATTTTAAGTAAGGCCTATCTAAAGTTCTCCTGTCTAAACCCTGAGAAAGATCGAAAGCAAAGCAAACCTACAGACAGGAAGCTGTATCAGCAGATTTATTGCTCTTCCTGTCGCGTCCACGTGAAGACGAGTACATTTAATGACATCCACTGCAAATAGATCACACACGTACCTTTACTAGGCAGACCACAAAAACAAAAGAAAATCCGTTAGATGTATATACAGGAGAGTTGGAGGAGCTGCGGCGTTCCTTTTCCTGCTTTGACGAACAAACAAGGAGACACAGGGATTCTCCACCTGCAAGGAAACCTTCACACTTTATTCCCCATCTCCAACATGTGCCCTTGAAATGCCATCACGATGCTACATGCTTTTATAGGAAAGGCCAGGTCAGGCGAGTGGACACTTTAGTTAGACTGCGCATTGAAAATGTAAAAAGAGATCATAGCGTGTAGCTCAAGTGGCTATCCACTTCATTTTAATAAGTATTTAGTGCTAGCGTGAGGATTGTTTTCTGAAGGTCACCTGAGTGTCTTTGGAGTATAATTGTAATTGAAATCTGTATAAATGTAATAAAATTTATCAAATAAAATATACTACTACTACTACTACTACTAATAATAATAATAATAATAATAATAGGGCACACGGTGGCTGAGTGGTTTGGTTAGCACAATCGCCTCACAGCTTTAGGATCGGCCTGTTCGATTCCTTCCGCTGCCCCGTGCTGCGGAGGTTTCCTCCGGGTACTCCGGTTTCCTCCCCCAGTCCAAAGACACGCATGGTAGGCTTATTGGCATGTCCAAAGTGTCCGTAGTGTATGAATGGGTGTGTGAGTGTGTATGTGATTGTGCCCTGCGATGGATTGGCATCCTGTCCAGGGTGTACCCCGCCTCGTACCCCGTGCTCCCTGGGATCGGCTCCAGGTTCCCCCGTGACCCTGTAGGATAAGCGCTATAGATAAGGGATAGATGGATGGATAATAATAATAATAATAATTATTATTATTATTATTAGTAGTAGTAGTATTATATGAAATAGGCCACTATAATAAGCCCAATCATATGCTTTCAGGATCGTGCCACTGCGGGAGGTGCATCTGCTCACCACAGGAGTGGTACATTTCAGGCGATTTCTGTGAATGTGATGACAGGGAGTGTGACCAGCATGATGGCCTGATCTGTACAGGTATGTATACAGTAGGAGTTATACGTATAGACATACGTACATACGTACAGATGTCGTCGCAAACCCAGAATTGCGTGTTTCTGTGTTTCTTTAGCATACTTTCATAAAATTCCATAGAAGAACTTTATGAATGCTCTCAACATTTAATATTTTTCTGAACAGAGTTCATGTTCGGTTAATAAGCGGCCGGGTTTTATTTTACACAACCAAGTTTTAAAAACAGCCAGTATACATAAAGATGTTTTAATTGCGGTCTACTGTACATTCCTCACGCAGTGAACGTCAGGCTTTGATCAAGTTGTTATGTGGTGATGTGCCACAATGAAACCGGCATGAACCTAACAGATTCAGTTTGTAAACGACTGTATATGAATACCAGATGTCAAATTATTCACAATGAACACACACAGTTGTTTTCACTGCAGAGCTGGCAGAGGACGAAGCTGCGCTGTTTCTATGTTAACATATAAATGGGAAATTTCGACGACAGGACACAACTCACTCGATTAATCAGCAATTATTTCAGCACCAGTGTGTCACCTCTGGGCTTCTTGAGGATTTTAAAAAAAAAAAGCTATAACAAGTTCTGGTTGAGATCCTTTAGTTTACACGACTATATACGACAGAAGGGATTTTGCCACACACAAACAGACCTTTTAACACCTCCACACACACTTACAAACACACTGATTTCTTCTGGTTTGACTGCAGTGTGTTTTAGTGACAGGTCGAGGGTTGTTTGAACGTTACTTCAATCTCATTGGTGGATTAAATTGCTTAGTACCAAGCCTAGACAGATCTGTCCAATCAGTAAAGCCTCACTGCCTCATTCTCTCCTGTTAATGGCCTTGGCTGGGGTCCAACAGGAAGGGAACTCTGGGGACAGTGGTGATTTCCTTTAAAACTAATTTGTGACCAATGACGATAGAAAACTCAATAAGTATTCATTACGGCTCTGATTCTTGACCCTGAAAACATCTGGACAGTTGTTTGAGATTTTGTTTGCTTATTGTTTCAGCAGGCTTCATTATTTACTGCAGTGTCATTCAGCCAATTATCTTGTTCCTTCCACACAAACGTTAGAAACAAGGGGTGACACATAATCGACAAAGGGAATTTATAAATATCTGTTAAATGTCAGTGATTAGCATATTCGTGATTAGGGCGTATGCCGTAATTAGCATATGCATAACGATTATTAAAATCATCTTCCTATGTTGCACAGGGAACACTGTCTTTTTATTATTATTATTATTATTATTATTATTATTATTATTTCAATAGACAAAAACGCAAGTACAAACAAGCAGGCAGTGTTTTGCATCTCCTAAGGCACCAGTAATGCACTCAACCTTTATAAGCATAATGATGGAAAATGTTTTCTGCCAGGTTACGAATACTAATTTCACATCCGCAAATTTCATGGTTTCTCCAGCTGAGATTCTCATTACCCATAAATTGATGAGTGATGTGGAAAATTCAATGTATTAGGAATGCCTGGTGCTCAATTTCATGCCCCAAGGATTAAAATTCCAGTTATTTCAGTTATGTGAAGCATCTTCACCAAGGGTTAAACCTCTACCTCGACATTAAAACCCTCATTCGGTGCATTCAATCATATATTCGACATTTGCTATAGCGGCGTATTAGAAATTTCTCTATATTTTACAAGCACTGCTGTTTTGTGTCTGCTAATGCTAGACAGGATCTGAAGTAGGGGTTTTTTGTGGTTGTTATTGTCTTTGAAGCTAAATAAAATGTAAGTCCTCGCACTGTGGCAGAGTGAACTCCAGATCTGTGTGAAAGTGTGCTTTCGGAGCCGCGGGTCGCACGCCACTATCCAATCCCGATCGGCTTATTTATAGTCAGACCAGTGGTGCATGCCAGCTCAAAGAGGCCAATCCATCCTCGTGTACTGAGAGCAGAGTTGAACATGGTGGAAAAACCTCCCAGACACTGCTGTAGACATCACATCCTCCATCCATCATTAGGTAATAAAGAGCTCACGTCTTACGCTGCATGCTCTCGGGTACAGCAGTAAGTATCGCGGCTGAGTGTGCACCACACAAGTGTATGGGAAGCCATCCAAGTCAGAAGAACAGCACAGCGTGACCAAACACCTTCCCGATCAACTGGGTAACGTGGTGCAAACCACTGAGCAGCGTAGCGCAGAACGATTGACCAGCGTTGTGCAGTTTGGACTTCCCAGCATGAGCTACGAGACCTGCGCGACCCACCGAGCAGCACAGTGCAAAATAAACTGCTAGCGAGACTAAATAGACAATCCTTGAAGATAAATGATCCGAATACGAATATCTTCTATCCGTAAACGGTTTTCTTTCCTTCATCAATACTGTTAAGAATTTCACGACTGTTTAAAATAGTTTCGACTAATCCTGTTTGTCATCTGTTACACGAACTGTTGATAGCAGTAGCCTGAATATTTTAGAGTAGAATTATGGGTAGCGGCTCATCGGGGTGCAGGTCTCGTGGGTCGTTCTGCGGCACGGGCAGGTTTTGTCTACGCAGCGTTTGTCTACTCCGCCCACGCCGCGCTACCCAGTGGGTCGTGCAGGTGTTTATGGTCAGCGCTGCACGGTTCTTCTAGGTAGCACAGTTTGGCCCAGCGTTTGAGTTGATTGTCTTCCCATAGAAGTGCATTTTAAGAACTGGCTCAAATTCTTAAATAGTGTAATATATGATGCCCAGATCGATCATAACGTCGCACCATCCGTTGCACCAGGTTCTTCGACTTCATCATTAACATTGAGGCTGGAACTGTAATTTATAACCTGTATATGACTGCTAAGAAGACTACTAAACATCAGTAGTTGTGCAAAACCTAGTCGTTTGAACTAGTATGTCGTGAGTATAGGTTTGAACTTTTTTTTACATTTCATGCTTAAGTATAGCAGTGAGCTGGAAAGAGGAAACGTAACAAAAACTGCTCTCAAGTCACCCGGTTCTGACACAGTGGGTCAGCATGTCTGAATGAGCCGGTTTAAGCATCCGGGCGAGTCAAACAGCAGGGTTAGAAGCAACAGATTCAACAGCAGAACAGTTTGTCTCAGCAGACTGATATAGCAATTTCCCAGAGCAGCCTCCACCTGCAGCGAGCCAGCCAGGTGTTTTCAGGCCACTGGTTCTCCTTCAAAACTTCCCAGTAACAATCCTTTCACAAAGCCAGGTACAGTACTCGTGTCATATAAATGAGAAATAAAAACGATGAAAAAGGAATAAAACAACAACAACAACAACAACAGGTAACATCGCACAACCTTCAAGGCCAAGAAAAAGTCTAGAAGGTCATGTAGAGACGGTCGCATTTCATTTCCTGTTCCTCTTCTCACATCCTGTTCCAGGAAACGGCATGTGCACCTGCGGGACGTGCGAGTGCTGGGACGGCTGGACCGGGAACGCCTGTGAAATCTGGGTGGGAGACGAGTACTGACGTTTTCTAAAGACTGCTTGTTCATCAGAAAAGGGGCTGCTCGACAGGATTCCATGTTAGTTAGGAACAGAAGCACTCGGAATCTGCTTCATGTATATAACAGTATTCATTGTACTGGTTACAAATCTCCTTTATTAAAGCAAGGTTTTCCTTTTTTTTTTTTTTTTTTATTCAAGTCAAACAAATATGAGCAAGAGACATTGGTTTGAAGACACGTTACCTTGTCATTCTTTTGTTTCTATTACAACTATATGTCATGAAATGTTTTATAGGAATGAATGCATACACAGACGTTCACTAATGCCACACAGGAGGATGCAGGTACATGGGCAGGATCCAAACAGCGTGTTTTATTACTGATGCGATTATTTGTCAGATCATTGTCTGAGTGTATATCAGCTTGGTACAGTTCTGCCACAATCAAAAGGGTGTTTAATGGATGAAAACAAAGTTAACCCTGCACTCAGGTGAGCGAGACGACAATTACACCATACAATGTGCTTGAGATATACTGTATCAGTCGAGAGAACATGGGAACACTTCAGTATAGGAGGTTATATATTGGATATGAATTCATAGCAGCAGTTAATAAGGAGTTAAGTTGGTAAGATCTATAGAAGAGGTCCAGCAGACCGAGCGAAGTATTCACGAGGATCCTCTGCTGCAGCCCGGCACGTGCATTTATATAAAACCTTACGGTAGCTCATTGAGAACTCACTGGCGGGGTGGGGGTCTAGATTTTTATTTCGTTTACCCTCTCTGGACTGATCAGAGAAATGATGACATGGCTTGTTAAAAAAAAAGTGGGTTTTGAACTCTAACACTAAATCTAAAAGATGTTTTATGGTTGTCCGTGGCGCTAGTCAAATGTGTTAACGTGAAACACCACTATGAAACAAACCGTAGCAGATAAATTCGAATGCTTAACCGTTAATGATTTACTTCATGGATGTACATCAGACACATCAATTTAACATGGATCCAGTCATGTGGGGGGCAGTGGTGGCTTGGCGGTTAAGGCTCTGGGTGACTGATCAGAAGGTCGGGGGGTTCAAGCCCCAGAACTGCTAAACTGCTACTGTTGATTCCTTGAGCAAGGCCCTTAACCCTCTCTGCTCCAGGGGGCGCTGTATCACGTCTGACCCTGCACTCTGACCCCAACTTCCTAACACGCTGGGGTATGTGAAGAAACTAATTTCACTCTGTATATATTTCATAAATAAACCCTCATTATCATGTTAGTCGCTAATCAGGACCTTTTTTAAAGCAAGAAATGTTTACGTATCCGGACTTTTCACGATTTTAATCGAATACCCCGGATCTACAGTTTAAGGTAAAAATATAAGAACATTAAATAAAGCACTACCAAGGTGTTAAGGTTGCCAAATAACTGCTCAATTCAGCTGTAATTGAACGTGAAACGTGTGTCCCCTTATACTGAAGTGTTTATAACTCAAGTTATGGTGAAATATTAATATGATAAGAAGTAATAAGAACGAAAACAGCATGTTCGCAAGTGTATAAAGCTCTGCAATAATCCACTTTGACATAAAATGCCATAAATCTGTTCAATATATACCAGCTTACAGTGAGCTGACAGTTCAGAAATGATGTGTAATGTGTAGACAGGTCGTTTTGAGAGAATCGCCCACGCTCGCATGTTCACGTGTTATATTATATATATGTATATATATTTATATATATATATATATATATATACGATTGGATAAAAGACCCACAATGTCCACTATTAGCCAACAGTTTGATCATCTAAAAAAAGGCTGAGTGCAGTAATATACTGCACATCGTATTGCATTAAGGTTCTTAGTGACGTTACAGTACACCTTTATATAAATATTTTATTCAATATGTTGTATCTGTGCGTACAACAAACACAAACTGTACAGTGCAGACAAACTCTTTGCATATATGTATGTAAAATTAGCAGTACATACCAACATTTCTTGATACACATAGCCTACAACATGCATTTCTTAAATGCCATCCTCTTCCCATGCAAAAGATGAAGTAATGGTCACACTAACGACTGAAACCTAAGAACGAGTGACAAAGACTTTGCCCGGAGAACAGAAAAAATATGGACAGGGAGAAAGAAAAGAATGAACAACATGGGTGTGTGGTAGCTCCTTAGGATGGACAGACAACAGTACACATCACCTGCATGGAACAGAACACAGTACCATTTTTGCAAGATAGAGAGGAGTAAAAATAAAAGAAAGAAAGAAAGAAAGAAAGAAAGGAACTAAACAGACTGACAAACAGATGTACTGTACATTTACTCACCAGTCATTTACAAAAATAAATTCAGCCTTCGTAGGACTAGTCAACTGGTTTGAAGGGCAGGTTAGCCCAGCATGTAGAGTTCATCTGAGATCTGAGAGAATGATCAGTGTGTGTGTGTGTGTGTGTGTGTGTGTTGTGGAGGCTGTGGAAGTCGGACAGCTGCTCTCAACTCAACTCGTACGCTTTACGCTCCCTCGGTCTACGGCACCGCATGTCATTCTAGCGACACAGCGTCGTACAAATACGCGAGTCGAACTAATGTGCTTCGATACATCCTAATATAGAAAGTAGCTCATAATCCCAATAAATTCCAGAAAATACAGGTCTTCAAATGAAGCCTTGGATATATTTGCAATTTAGCAGCCCAGCTTCAGTCTACATAATAATAACATTCTAAATCGTATTCATTAAACTAGGAGAGTTATTAAAGCAAGACAGGCTTAATATCAAATCTGACCCAGAGATTCAGAAAATCCTCGATCGTTCGCTAAAAGTCGTGAGTAAATGATGACTCCGGATCGAAAAGTGCTATGAGTTCGAGGCGGAGAAAGTAGGATGAGAGAATAACGTTTGAAGAACATGCCCATTCGGTGCTGACCTACAGTAAACAGTCTAATGATCCGTTGTACCTTTCCCTTTTCTTTTTTTTCTTCGTTTTTGGTCCTTAAGGAAAAGCATGCAGGTGATTAACTGATCGGTACCCCACGTGTCTGGTTCGAATGGACTGTATACTCTAATGACTACAATCCCACCCATCCAGGATTTACTCAAAAAGGCAAAGTTTATTCTGGTGTGAGGGTGAATATTTGTCACAGTGAGCAACGAAGCAAAACTGGACAGAGTGGGTGAGGTTTTAGTGCTGCCCACTGCACTGTACTGCATCCAGTGGGTCCGGATTCTCGGATGGATTGATCGACTTTGGTAAAATCATTCAACAATCAAGATCATTACAAAAGAATAGCAAGTGAGACGAGTGTTTATAGATTGACTAAGCCACTCTTTGTGTGCGTGTGTGTGCGTGTGTGTGCGTGTGTGTGCGTGTGTGTGCGTGTGTGTGCGTGTGTGTGCGTTTCTTGGGGGCATGAGGCACCTTTAACCCAGCACAGACTGGGTACATGTTTTTGCATGCTGGGTTAGAGGTCATCACAGGCACACAATAGGCCAATATGAGCAGTACTGGACTCTGCATGCTGAGCTAGGAAAGAAAACTCTCCTTATTTAATTATGATTAGCTAGTCATTAAACGTCTATTTGTAAAGCTTTTTTTTTTTTCAAAAATAATCATAATAATAATAATAATAATCATTTTTTCATACAGTGAAGCCATTTCTTGATTTGCATCATACGCCATGAACAGAACACAATACTAACCTTGCCCATGCTTTTGCGGAACAAAAAGGCCCATTAAGTGAACACCAGGATCAGCTGACAGTTCAGCATGAGGGGAGTGCCTTGACCTGAGGCCTACAAGGCCTATATATGTTCCTAGAGCGTGCGCTCTAAGCTATCTGTAAAGAAAAATAGAATTTGGCTTCCTCTATATGCCGGCTTGGTGAAGATATGAGATATGTGGACACGTATGCATCAGGCACCTCCGTGCATTCAGGTGCACTGACTGCAGGAGGGCAATGTGGAGTTGTGGGTAAGTGAGTAATCAGCTTCCAGTGTCTCTTTCTGTACACTCGATCGAGAAAGAGAAACAGTGTTGAGCCTAAGCTAATTCGCATTTCTATAGGCTTTGTGGTGACTCCAGTCCTCCTGAATTATCCTGCATGAGAGCCACCACTGGCACTTCAGTCCTACACGAGTAATGTGTGTGTGTGTGTGTGTGTGTGTGTGTGTGTGTGTGTGTGTGTGTAGGTGTACTGGACGTGTTCACATAGATGGATTGTTCGGGTTGTTAGAAAAATCACACGTAGCCCCTGCAAATGTTTTCTCTAGCACTGGACAAAGAGAAAAGAGTGCGAGTTTGACCAATGAAAGAGAACGCAAAAGAGAGAGAAAGCAAGACTGAGCAGGAGACACGGGAAGAAACTCTATAAAAACATTTCGAGGACGACAGTCCTGTTTTCTTGCAAGTCAGTCCTTCCCCAGAGCATAGCTGGTGTTCACTGTGTATAGAAAATAGATCTGAATTAGACGCTTCTGATACAGGGCTCAAAAAAGTAGTCACGGGTGACCATCAGCGGGACAAAGATGGCCGCTGCTCGACGCCCCCCCACGGCCGCCGTTCCACTCTTCGTTCTCGTGGATTGTCGCAGTCACAGAAAAATGGGTCGCGGTATTGTATGTGCAGGCAGGGGGAGAGTTGGGGGTGAGGATGAGGGTGAGGCTGAGGGGAGGCTGCTGAGGCATTCCATGGTGCGGGCTGAGCTGATTCATCCAGTCGAATCCTCCTCGTCGCTACGCTTGGTCACACTTCTGCAATCGATTTTTGCCAAGTGGATGGAGAAAGTCAGAGGAGAGCAGAAAAGGAGGAGAGGAGGAGAGGGGCTCGTCTGGACCAGGTCCGTAGAAGAGAGAAGGAGAGCATCTTTCTCTCTCTGAGCCGAGGCTGGGCTATGTGCTGGGCTTGCTCGCCTCCTTGCTGACGGGCTTGCCTCCGTTCATCACGACCGGCTCGCTTGTGCTTTTAGCAGGAGGTGCAGCGGTTTTGGGTAAGGTCTCTCCCACATCGTGCAATGATGGCTCTCGGTACATTGCGACTGCAGGAGCAGAGCACGCACACACACACACACACACACACACACACACACACACACACACACACATGTGAACAATAGCCTAGGTGAAATAATGAGCCTGTAACTAACTAAAAAGCCAGAATAATGCCTGCCTTCTCCATGTACGAGTTCGAAACACGCTTGGGTGAGAAGTGAGCGTTCATTAGGCCGGCTCTGACAGAGCCTGTGTGACTTTGTCAGAGTTTAAGACAGCCTGTCAGACAGGCTCCAGACAGAATGCCACATTTCTGAAAGGAGGGGGGCCTGATCTCCCAGGATAAGTTCTCCTGCTTATACAGTATAACAGAAACCCAGCTTAGCTCTGCACCACAAATCCCTTGTTTTAATCCGAGCCGCTGCAGAGCTCCGATCTCTTGTTTACCTCGGGCTGCAAACAGGTGGCCTTTCTGCATTTGTGGCTATATAATGCACACAAATCAGCACGTGAGAAAGAAGCCTGGGAGGCATGAGTCTCTCTGCCGAGCCACAATAAAGTCTCGACATTTCTCATACGAGGACAGGACAATCCTATCAGCTCCACACAAACCATGGCTGTAAATTTCAAAGGCCACTCATCATTATGAGCTACATTTCACACAGGAAGTAAAACATAACATGGCGCTCCACGCCTGAGGAATGATGCCTGCGTGGCGTGGATTGGGTTCAGACTCATAGTAGAACACTGTATTAATATGAATCTTCCTGTTCTTTCCTTTTCTAAATTCTCTCATCATTTATAGTCCTTTGCGCTCTTACTTAATTCCATCTTTGACTTAGGAAAGCATGAAGAGGTTTATATGAACTGACTTTGAACTCATATAACAACAATAACACACACAGATATCAACGTCTTAACCACTCAGCCACCACTGCTCTATTATAAGATCAATTATTATATAATAACATCAGATTATTTTATAATATTACACAATATAATAACAGATGATATGATTATATAATCATTATAATACTGATAATAATAACAATAATAATAACAACAACAATAATAATAATAATAATAATAATAGTAATACTAATAGCAACTAATACTAATGATGATAATAACAATAATAATAATTTAATAACAATAACAATACTACTACTACTACTACTACTACTACTACTACTAATAATAATAATAATAACAATAAAACAAAATAATAATAATAATAATAATAGTAATAATAATAATAACAATAGTAATAACAATACTACTACTACTACTACTACTAATAATAATAATAATAATAATAATAACAATAAAACAAAATAATAATAATAATAATAATAATAGTAATAATAATAATAACAATAGTAATAACAATACTACTACTACTACTACTACTAATAATAATAATAATAATAATAATAATAATAACAATAAAACAAAATAATAATAATAATAGTAATAATAATAATAACAATAGTAACAACAATAACAATACTACTACTACTACTAATAATAATAATAATAATAATAATAATAATAACAGTAGTAGCCATAACAATAATAAAAATATTATAATAGTAATAATACTAATAATAATAACAACATACATGTTATATAAGTAAATATTTATTATTGAGTCCTTATAGATCTTAGCTTTAATTCAAAAATTGCTTCACTTGAACTGAATTCTGAGTGAAAGTTGTTTGTTTGGTTTTTTTTTTTCAACTAAAAAGCGCTCTATGGCTCCAATAAACATCAAAACATTACTGTACACATTTAAACAATGAGGCTGATATATATTTGAATAGTTCATTAAATAAACCTGTGCTGAATGTGTTCATGGAACATTAAGGTTAAATGGGTCTCTGCCTGCTGAATAATTGAGAACTCCTGGTTTAGAAAAGCTTGAGTAAAACCCTGCAGAGTCAAAGCAAACCAGAGGGGGGCTGGGTTCACCAACCAGGTCCCGTAGCACTCGTTACCTTCTAATGGCTTGGGCAGGAAGTGAGCAGCTGGTTTGGTTTTCTTCACTCGGTTGCCTTTCATTGCCTGGCCCTCTTTATTGAGACCCAGAAACCAGGCTCTCCCTGACTCCTGCTGCCTGTACAACATGGACGAGTAGATCACATAGTAGTTCTCAAACACGGACTCTTTGAACTTGCATTCGGCTGTAAAGAGTTCCTGTGTGAGAGAGAGAGAGAGAGAGAAGGGGGTGGGGGGGGGTTCATTAAGATTTGCTGTTGATTTGAGGACTTGTGACTTGTTTGCTACATGAAGGCGGTATATGTTTGTGGAAGCTGAAAGAATCAACGGTGTAAAAGCATGGGGGTTCACCAAACGTGTGTAAGACGGCCAGCTTTTTCATTACGTGTAGGTTTCATATTAAAAAGCTTTGCCACCAAGATCTAAAAAAAAACAAACAAAAAAAAACCCAGCATGTAAATGACGTCATTTCAACATGGACGCCCTCTAACTCCAACGACAGATCTTCAGCATGCGATTGAGATATTACGGATGGTTAAACACAATTTACAACACAGAAAAATGTATTTTCATCGCCGTGCTTTTGCCGAACAAGGTCTTTCTTATATTTCATTCCTCTAGACATGCTAAATAATATTACCTGTTAGATATATTATATGGCCACGCTAATCCTACAGCAAAGATGTAATAAGACGTTTTAAAGAATTTCATACACAATGACAGTGCCATCATTCTTCATGATCACCGCTCAACTATGAAAGATGGCTTACGAAGCCTTTCGTTTTCAATACCGAACTATCTCTCTTTATTCGATGTCATTGGTGAATGCTGCGGGTCTTGTAAATTGCATTACCTCGCGATTTATTGCTTTTGATTAAAGTTTGTTGGCGCCGTCTGTCAGTTCAATAACTCCGCCACTTCATAAATCCAGGAAGCACGCTGCTTGTTGCCAGCATCGAAACAAACAAGCGTGTGCTTACTTACATATGCTAATAAATTCCACACTCTTATATAATAAGCGGTAATAACAGTCCTGTTAGATTAAGCACCAGATCCATCATGACTTGACATGCAATAAACGCCGTAACGCAAATCCACACTGTGCCAAAACCAATCTGTTGTAATCGAGGCAGGTATTAATGCGATAATGCCGTATCGCAGGCCAGTTAAGACAGAACTGATATTTAATTTTGCGCCGAGCTTCTTACAGGGCATTAAAACACAGATGAACACCTGCTTTCACTTGTCAGTTTGTTGGGCTTATTTTTTGGATGAAACCTTTCAGAATTCTCTTTGCAATCCTTTATTGTAAAGCATTGTGTTAACACGCATGTTGCAGAACTCTGTAAATTCCACCTGGTTATTTTAATCTTCTGTCCAAACGCAGGCAATCCCACTGTGATCTCAGTTATTACCGCTTGTTAAATTGTTCCCTGTCAGCTGCAGACAACCAGTAGCTTTAGTTTCGAGGAGGAGAGGAGGTAGGGACTAAGTCATGGCTGACTGAATGGGGCAAAATTGCATTATGTAAGGGAGTTGAACTCGGATGTGTTTTGGAGGGTTCTCCAGTCCCCTTGATTAAACACTAAAGGGAGGCTTCATTGACTGCACCAGCACTGTGTTCATGCTCCAGCAGGATATAATGTATGTGTATCATTTTTAGCTCCGTGTTAAACCCTCCTGAGTGTTTAGCCCTCCAACACCAGCTGTGCCCAGTGTTGATGTAATGAAGGGTCCTCTCGAAACGTCTCAGCGTGCACATGGGCTCAAGGTTTCCCCAGAGCACATCCGAGACGTCCATAGAATTACCTGAGGATATTTCATTCCTGCCACTTTACTATGTGTTTGAATCGAATTGATATTAAACATATTTCCGTTTTCATCACTACAGCCAAAACCCAAGCTCTTTGAGACATT
Organism: Ictalurus furcatus; assembly: GCF_023375685.1. NCBI lineage: Eukaryota > Metazoa > Chordata > Actinopteri > Siluriformes > Ictaluridae > Ictalurus > Ictalurus furcatus. Next base: position 32,402,618 of record NC_071260.1, on the reverse strand, counting down.
TTAGGGGCAGTGGGGGCTTGGCGGGGGGCAGTGGGGGCTTGGCGGGGGGCAGTGATGGCTTGGCAGGGGGCAGTGGGGGCTTGGCGGTTAAGACTCTGGGTTACTGATCGGAAGGTCAGGGGTTCAAGCCCCAGCGCTGCCAAGCTGCCACTGTTGGGCCATTGAGCAAGGCCCTTAACCCTCTCTCCTCCAGGGGGTGCTGTATCATGGCTGACCCTGCACTCTGACCCCAACTTCCTAACACACTGGTGTATGCGAAGTAAATAATTTCACGGTGCTGTATGTGATCGATAAAGACTCATTATTTTATGCACTGCAAGACATGGACACTTTTGAATGAAAGAATTACAGCATAACCATTACAACGGCAACACTCATATACAGAGGTACGCAGGCTGCCTGCACTTGCATTAAAGCGTGCAACAATTCCATAAATGACACGAATAACAAAATAAGACCGACTGAAGACCGACGCAAGCGACGTTTTTTTTTTTTTTAAATCCATGGCTGCCTGTGTCACTTCAAAAAGGTAATTAAAGATTCATCTCATCAGGTGAGGCATATTGCTCACTGGATGGTAACAGTAATTAGTTAGATGCTTTTTAGATAGAGCATACTGAACGCTCATTTCCAAATCATGCGATGGCACCAGATTTTCAGCATGGCACAACCTGACACAGAGCCAGCAATTAAAACTAATTACAGTGTTTTACATATCAAATACTGAAGGGATGATCGTGACAGAGTCCCATTTTCATGCTCAAGTCTGCAACTGACTTATTCTAATATATCTACTGTATATTCATTCAAGGAGAAGAAACCGAGACGACAGTGGGCGCAGGTTCACCAAAACTGGACAGTTGAAGATTGGAAAAACATCACCTGGTCAGCTTTTTCCAGTTTGGGCGAGTCTGAGCCCACCTGTTTTTGGCTCAAGCTTCGATGTGTTTTGTATAGTGAGATGCTTTTCTGCTCCTCCCAATTGTAAAGCGTGCTTAATTTAGTAACTGTAGACTTCCTGTCGGCTTGAACCAGTCTAGACGTTGTCCTATCACTTCTTCGATGCGGCATTGCTGACCACAGAACTGCCACTAACTGGGTGTTTTTTGTTTTTCGCACCATTCCGTGTAAACTCTACAAAAGTCCCAAAAAGACCAGCGGTTTCTGACCTACTCGAACCAGCTCGTTCAACACCAACAACCATGCCAAATGAGATTAGATTTTTCCCTATTCTGATGTTCAATGTGAGAATGGTTAAATACACTGTGCGGTTTTCACACCATTGGCTTGAATTGGATCTCGGTGTTTGTCTAATGTCAGCAGGGTTTTGATGTTTCAGACGTTGACTGAGTTAGAAATTATCGTAACATACACATGCTGCGTCTCAAAGCAGTGTTTGGAAGCCAGTGCCAAGGCATCTTCGATGCTTATTTTGACTTTATAAAGACAACATGAAAATCTGAACGTGTCTTTCTAAACTCTAAGCGTACAGGCAGACAAAATGAAAAAAAAAAAAAATCCATACCATATCTAATTCAGAGCTGACAACGGCGTTATCTTATTTCGTATCTTAATTACTAAATAGCATATAATTTTAAAAAAATGTCCGAGGTTAAAAACTGTATATACTTAGTATCGCATATATAACGCACTGGAATATTTAATCGCGCCTTCTTAAACATAACACGCTGTTATCTGGGACGAAAATCACAATCGAATTTCACCGGAGTGCCGTGATGACAGATCGACAGCGAATCGAGACCGAGCCGTGGTCCAGCAGAGACGTGCTACATGAAGGTACTGCTTCCCTGAGAGAAGTCTACACCTCCTACACTCCTACACATCACTCCACTGAGTGTGTGAATGGCTGCCAGAGGTGCCGGTGCAGGACTCGGCTAGTTGATGCCAGCAGCTCGCCATGAGCTTCTGTTTGATTTTGCACAGTAGCCAACAAATGAGTCAGGTGACATGCGCCAGGGCTATCCTCACCTTGCTCTCCACCATGGGAACATTGTTAGGGAGAAGCATTCGTAACATCATTCTCTTTCCTCTGATGCTCTTTTAACAGCCCTTCATTTTCTACTATTAAAACAGCATGTGCGTTTCCACTGGGTTACCATGGTAACACTCAAGGGGTCCTGGAAGGCAAGTGATTTTTTCCCCCCTTCTTTCTTGTCTCTATTTCTAGCTATTGTCTCTTCTTTTTTTTATTGTGGGAAAAGAATGGCAAGACGAGGAAGTCTCCAGAGAACCTCCAAAGGACATGACAAGATAATTACTCGAATGCATTTAAGCAGGTACTGGATGGTGCTTATTTCAGTCGAAGAGCTGTGAAGGTGTGTCAGTTTGGCATAGTGCAGGTCAGCTACGTACTCGACAGTCGACGTACAACGATGCTCCAATAAAGGTAACTGAGGAGAGAAAATGGAAATATTTAGGAGACATGGCGGTTCATTTCCTCTGGGCTCAAACCCAACAGCATCCTATGTCTGGATTTTGCACGAAAGATTCGCTCCACTTTGAATGTGTGGCCAGAATTGACCTTGGCCAGTGCCAGCATAGGACAGCCTGCTTTAGACACACATAATCAGCCTATCCTGCTGAGAGAGGAGATGAGGGAGAGACAGAAGCACACTCACACAGATTAAGATAGAATGAGAGGGGTATTGAAAAAAAAAAAAAAGAAAAAAAGATGGTGGCTTTGAGAAAGGAGTTGAGAAATGGTGCTCTGGGTCAGTAAGGGAGAAAGAGAACAAACAACAACAACAACAAAAAAAAAGCCAAACAGTGCTGAATATATAATATAGAAATACAGCTGAAGGAGAAAGATAGAAATGAAACGGGAACGAAACACACGAGCAGAGGGAACGAGAAGACCGAACACGGTTTAAACCAACGCACGGTTTGTTTGCCGATGAATGAAAGTAGATGAGCGATGGGGAGGAAGTGCTATTAGCATGCAGAGTGATCCCTCATAAGCGTGCAGAAACCTGCAAAACTGTTTATTAATGCTGTCAGTATAAAGCCTATTAATCCATGGGAAAAGGTCATCGTTCAGGAGGCTGAGTTGTATTTGCCGCATCTCGTCACTCGTACAAACAAGAAGGCACAAGAAGTGTAGATAGTGTCAGCTGAATCTATCAACAGAAAAGGGCAAAATAAACAATATTGTTAATCACTGGAATATAGGATGCCATATTAATTAACATAGGAAGCCAAATATGTGGCTATTTGTGGATTATTATCGGAACATGTGGTGGTGGAGATGAGAATGGCATCAACCTGATGATCAAATCATTCAAAATTCTACTCGGAATGTAAATGTTGAAATGTGAAAACGTTTTTTCCTCAACGAACAAAAACAAGACAAGACTGCTAGATCAGACAAGGATGCAATCTGAACGAGAATGAAGTGATTTATTTGTTCTTAGGCTAACATATCAAAATTAGCTAGCTGAAAGCACCATGCCTGTTGGCCTCCCAACAAACTCACTGAATTAACGTGCTTGCTAAAAGAACATTATTAAAAGTGTACCGTTCACGATGGAGGAGCTGCTGTGCACTAGGTAGCCCGTGTTAGAGATAGGCATATACTAGAAAGGTTTAATCAGACTACAACTAAAATCTTCGTTTACGTCAGTTTTGTATGCTAATGACGCTGCTCTGGTTGGCTGGTTCGTTTGGGGAAGGGTGGGATCAGGACGTTGTGTCATAGACGGGTGCAGAAGATAAGTAAATGTAAGTGATTGAAACTAGTGCAGCAGGTGAGGACAGTTCAGCAAATCCAGGATTAAAGATCGGGTCCTTAACAAGCGTCAAGCGTGAAATGAGATCATACATATCAAATCTAAGGTCACCGGAGGAGTATTTTGAAAGGTATTTTGCAGGTAAATTCATTCAAATCCATTCAAATTCATGTAAAGCCCTGAGGTTTTTCTTATTGCATGCTTCTCTGTCTGTATGCTGGATTTTGAACCCAAGTGGAACGTGGAGGTTTTTATCAGGTATGGACCTCCAGAAGCGCTAATGAGCAGTAAGTTTGGGAGGGTCACCTTAGGGATGAGTCCAGAGAGCTTCTGTAGGCAGAACCATTGAGTCGGTTGTTGGCTCAGGAAGAGAACGCGTTAGAGGGGTAACATTTAAAGGCATTTTCTGGGATGCTTAAAAAAAAAAAAAAAAAAAAAAAAAAAAACGTTAGACAAATTTACTCATGGTTTGTTGTTTGATGGATAATCCGACATAGAAGCCAACAGGTCATAAAATGTATATATTTTTTTATCAATATTAGACGGCTTTTTGTGATAGATTACAGCATGCTCTAAAAAATTCCGCTTAAAACAAGTTACCGATACGGAATTAAATCCAGGGCCATTTTCCATGATAGTCCGGCTAGACGTTAATATACATCTCGATATCTTTATCGTCTATCTTAATCTTTCTGGCCTCTGTCTATTTCACACACACAGAGTTGTGTAGACAGACTGCCACTCGAGAGCACTTTAGCTTTTTAAAGAGCAGGCTGAGCCGAAACACTTCAAGCTCTTACTAACGCCTCCCAGAGGAAAGAGACCCTGTGCATAGACTTTTTTTTAACGTGGACTGTGCGAAAAGGTTAAATCCCTGGACACTTCAATGCTCTTTAAACAGCACTGGTCCATCTCTCTTGTGTATTCAGATAGACAGAAAGCATGCAATCGCACTTCCAGTGTGACGTGGGTTCAGAGGAGAGAGCAGAACGAGGGTATGGGGAGGTTATACTACAGTACAAGGCAGTTTTCAAGTTCAGTTGTTAGGAAAGTTACGCAACAAAATATCGCCCGTTTCCAGTGTTTATAAAACAGCCAAATGACTACAACCTTGGTTTAAAAAAACAGGTTTTGTCTGATTAACAATATCGATTCATTCGTCTTCAATAATCGCTTTATCTTGGACAGGGTCACGGTGGATCTGGAACTTATCCCAGGAACTCTGGGCGTGAGGCAGGAATACACCCTGAATGGGGATGCCTGGTCGGTGCAGGGCTCCATGCACATACATCCTCACCTCACACCTATGGACAATTTAGCAAATACTCCATCTGAATGTTTTCGGAAGGGGGAGGAAACACCCTGAAGAAACCCATGTGGACACTGGGAGTACATGTAAAACCTCAAACAGACAGTAACCTGTGCTCAGGATCGAACCGGGAACCCTGGACCTGTGAGGCGGCAACGTTACCTGCTTCATGACCACGCTGCCCTGTTACTAACAACGCGCCGACGTCAAAGCTAAAACAAATACTGATTAATCCATCACTCAGTACTGGTTTCCTGTGAGTTATCAATATCAGACCCCTTTCCTTCTAGGATGTAGCTTATATTACAGGTATATAATTGCATTCATTGAAAGGAAGTACAGGTAGCAGCTCAAAACCCCACACGGAACGATGAAGTGCTCATGATCCAGCACTGTCCACCAAGAAACCGAAGATCTTTAAATTGAGGCCAGCCTGGTGGCAAAAGGGCTGGCTCTAAACAATCCACTAGGTATTACCGAGAGACCAACACAGCTTGGCCTTTTCTATAACAAGCTGACAAACGCCGCGCTGGAAGGTCGGCCGTCTGCAGCAAAGTACACACACTGTTCCACATGACAACCTGAGAGAGCCGTGGCTTAGACAGCCACGTGGAAATGAATGAGATTGGTTTCTGTTGGGATCTTCCACTTTTAAATCCTCAGACAATATCATCGAATGATATTTTTTTGTTTTTTTGGTTGTTTTTTTTTAAATATAGCAACCAACAGGAAATGTAGGGATGAGTAGACTAAAAACATATCTGAAACCCTGATGAGTCACCTGCCGTGTTACACTCACAGTCTGTATCAGATTAAGAGATTGTCAGTGTGTTCAATTGAATGCGCTATATTAAACAAATTTCCCAAGAATATCACTATAATAATGTACCATGTTAAGGAACGTTGAGCTGCACGTGAGCATGTTAAAATATAGTTTAAAGGAATGAAAAGAAGGTCTGAGATCATAAAACTAAAACTAATCAGGACTAGTGCACTTAGTCAATATAGATATTTTCTTAACCGACTGGAATGACCTAAGTATCAGTTATAACCATACAAAAATGATCATTTTAATTTAGAGCTGTAACTGTATATACATGTGTATATACAGTACATATACAGTATAATCCTATGATAGAATAAACGCTCCCATCCAAGTTATTACTCTTGCGACCATACGACCCGACGTAAACTCGATCCCAAATCTGAATGTAGAATATTAACGCTTACACCGTTACAAAGTAAATGTATTTCGCAACAAAACAACACTTTCATGTCATCATGACTATAGTGCTTTAGGTATACAGGAAGGTGCTTGTACAAACCCAATTCCAAAAGAATTGGGATGCTGTCTAAAATGTCAATAAAAACAGCGTGCAATGATTTGCGGATCTCATAAACCCGTAACGTTATTCACAACAGAACATGGGAAACGTTTCAAACGTTTAAACTGAGGAAAATGTACAATTTTAAGAAAAAAAAAACAAAACAAGGTCATTTTGAAATCGGTAGGCGCAACACGTCTCGAAAAAGTTGGGACAGGGGGCAACGAAAGGCTGGAAAAGGAAGCGTTAAAGCTGAAAAGAAACAGCCGGAGGCTAATTGGGAACAGGTAAAAAGAGGATCTTAAAAGAGGCGGAGTCTTTCAGAAGTAAAGATGGGCGGCGGTTCGACAACGTGCGAGAAAACTGCGTCTACAGTTTGTCATCATCTACTTTTTTTTTTTTTGGAATTGGGGATGTAGATTACTTAATGAACACGATTACTACATACTGTAGATTACCCAGGTGTGTACTGTATCACTGATTTACATTAGTAATATTAACTAGCAGTATAAAAGTATGTATTTTTATCGTCACGAGCCATCACTCCGATCACAAATATGTTTAAA